>NC_088360.1:129881862-129954362 GCF_034508935.2 Berghia stephanieae | reverse complement strand
AAGAAGAAGAAGAAGAAGAAGAAGAAGAAGAAGAAGAAGAAGAAGAAGAGGAGGAGGAAGAGAAATAGGAGGAGAAGGAGTGGGAGGAGGGAGAAACGGAGGCTAGGAGGAGTAGTAATAAGAGGAGGAGGAGGAAGAGGAATAATATTTTCCACAATTTGCTTCTAAGATTTTACGGCGCTTGTAACGCTTATAAATCAAACGACACGAGATTTTAAATAAGGATAAGTTTATTCGTGCTTTGCCCTTCAGAGTCATGAGGCTCGTGGAGCCGGAATTTATCCCGGTTTATATAGCGTGAAACGGACAATAGTAATTGCTTGCTACCCATTGGATAGGATGCTAGTCTATCGCAACGTATGTTACGCCATATCTAACAGATCCAGCTACCCATTCACTGCTGGGTGGACAAGGGGGTTAGAAAAAACTCTCGACTGCACCTGGGATCAGTCTCGGTCCCTTTGGTTGTGAAGCGAATGCTCTACCAGCTGAGCCATCGGTAACCCCCCCCCCCATCCCCCACGAGCGTAAATTAGAACGAAATGGAATAAAACTGAGACCTGTGCTAAAAAAAATGCGCAGCAATTCTTTGCTTTAATATTATAGAAAGGCGACGTAAACTGCTGGCATTACATTTTTTAATTATTAAAAACAACAACAACCCATTTTAAAGTCACAATGTCAATCGCTAGACTACTGGACAACAATAAAACACCTTTTATCATTTTGGTCAGAAAACGTTCACCTCATATATCGATAGATTAAAATGACCTCCCAGCCCCCAACCTTTCCCCCTTTATCCAACTTGTCAAAAATTCTTAAAAGCGACAATTCATTTATAGTCAATCCGCTGGGCAGAATATGAAATGCCTTAAAAGCAAAAAAAAAATTCCTAAGTGAACCAGTCAAAACACAGCACAACGCAAATATAAGGTGTAAAAATGTCTCATATATATATATATATATATATATATATATATATATATATATATATATATATATATATATATATAGAGAGAGAGAGAGAGAGAGAGAGAGAGAGAGAGAGAGAGAGAGGTTGGGGACGACGTGCACAAAGTATAATGTGCAGGTCTGATTACCGAACGCAATTATGGGCTTGAATTAACATTGTTGTAATGGACTATATTTTGCGTCGGTTTAAGAATATTATTTCCAATACAACAATGAGCCCATCACAATTTGGGTTATCGGACCTCAAAATAAGAACACGTTGGGTAAGGGTGTCAGTGATAAGTTAACTCGTATATCATATAAGAACAACGTCATGTTCGATCACGCCACTTTCTCTTATCAATAATCATAGACGTTCAAAGTTGTCAAGATGAACTTTAAGATATAATTAGTATTTATCAAATGAAATGATGCTTGAAAAAAATAAAAGACGAAAGTTTGACTTTCAAAAAAATAATTATCTTTTCGCTTCACCCGATAATACCAGTCAAGGTTCTACTTTAAGTGAGTGGTAGATTGCATCGACCGTAGAGCGGTCCTCTCGCGGCCAGGCGAAGTTGTAATAGTAGGGTCGTGTGTTCGAGCCCCCATCGCCGCGTTTTCATTCTCTATTGTCTTCTGGCACTATTCTGTTCACTTCATTTCTTGTTTTAATGTACTTTAATAAAATGTATATGAACATTTATAAACGTAGTTCATTTCTAAGGATTAACATTGCTCAATGCACTTCACAATGTTCTCTTTATACCTGCAGCGGGCTGTACAGAACCCTGCTTCCATTCTTTAGAGTACCAATCGCCTGTTCATAGTCTTTTAGTACTAGAGCACTCTTACAAATCTTATATTATCCGAGTCCAGTGGGGAAATCTTTGTAAAGTGCTTTACCCAAGGACGTAACGTCGGGTCCCAAATTTTCCACGATCACTGTCACCTTCCGGCTACTGAACGCTTGTGCGACTATCGCATTCAGATCCATACAGAAGTGTTAAAATAATACAAGTTTGGTAAATTTTAAGCTTAGTTTCCATACTGTAACCTTTAGTTCCCCAAACATTGCTCCGTATTTTAAATGTGTTCCTTGATTTATTTATGCGCCTACAATGTCTCTCTCAGCCCCGCCAGTGCTTGCAATAAGGCTGCCTAAATAATATATGAATTCTTCAGTTCTTTTGTAATTCTTGTTCGTTAACTAGACTTGCCGTGAAGTGCTGAATGTTTAGTGCCATTAATTCTGACTTTTTAGTATTGATTTTCCAATACAACAATGTAAATTAAATCAAGCCAATAACTGCGTTTGACAAACAGACCTCATCAACTATACTGCCGTACCCTGACACCCTCCTCCCCCCCCCCCAACAAAAAATCAAAAAAAAAAAAAACCTAAACTAGTAAACCAAACTGAAACAAAACAAACAAAAAAACTAGCCAGAAAACCTACCCGCCAAATATCGATCGATTAGAAGAAACCCCATCTTGCCAGAAACTCTTAAACCTAGGATTTCAAGAAAGTCCCAGGTTTGAGATTCTTTGACCATTTAACCAATTTAACGTTCCCTGCCCTAAAGGTCAAATAACATGGGGAAAAAGAAATGAAAGCAAAGGCGGACAATTATACTCTCCTCCCCTTCCCACCCTGCAATGATCTCCACTCACCGCCATTCAAAGGTTGATATAGTAGCATTAGGTTTGAATCTGGCATCGACATAAGTTCTAAAACTAATTTTGCTTTGAGAAGCAAAATGAAGTAAACTGTATCATAAAAGTGATCTCCTTTCCAATTCAATTTAATAAGAGACACTCATAAAAAAGAGTAGAAGTAGACGATAGAATAATAAAAAGAAAGTAATGAGAAAGAAAGAAAATAATAAACAGAAACCAACTCATTGCTGACGTACTCCAAACAATTTATTTGTTATTCTATTTGTATCCAACTTGACAATTTTCATAGTCGACAAAAATAGTTGAGAATTTTTCCTCTTATATTGATTAAAGTTAAAGTCATCATTGCCATATCCACATCCCTCACCTCCCAGTTATTTCTACATAAAGTCAAGGGCAATTACTCATACCCTGCATGAACAGTCTGTCTTCAAAAGTTATCTCCCTTTTTCGACGGATAACTTGCATAGAGATTTTTTTTTTTAATGGATAGACTAAATGGTTTCAAGACAAAAGTATTTTATTTTAAACATCATGACGCAGTATCAAATTTCAATTTCGGACTAAAATAGAGCTCAGATAACCATCGACAAACAATTGCTGATAATGGACAAAATGCAGTTTGGTATTTAAAGCCGCTTAATCCTATCCAACAAGCAGGACAAAACAATGTATTTGAGAAGGCCCTCAAACGACTCCTAAACTCTGAAAAAAAAACCCAGTAATAAAGAACCAGTTTTCACAGATCGAGTCTGCGTCAAACATTTTGAAGGAAGACATCTTTTTAAAAAAATAAATAATTATGTTCAAATTCGAAGAAAAGACTTGTGATATTTCTTTAACTGAATTATATACAATTTCAAACAGATATAGGAAATCATATTGACCCAAGAGCAGAAAGACGGGACTACAGGTTCTTTCATCGAAGTCAATAAGTTACAGATTGCTGTTAAAAATTGAACTATAACATTTCATTCTCATATCAAAGAAAATTTAAGAAAACAAAATGGTAAAATTGAATAGAACATTACACTACAAATCAATTGTTTGCGTAAATCACTATTTATCTGTCTCATATTTTAATAGGAATAAAGAAGAAAGGGAGTGTTATAATATAATAAGGACTTGACCTTATGATTTAACTGAGAAGCTTCAATGAGAATCCATAAGAGGAATATCAATATCAAATCAGTTTCAAATTCTCAATAATTTTTATCGAAACTAACAAAATTATATCACACAATTCAACAACAATCTGGCTTATCAAAGCTGTCAACAAGTAACAGGAGTAGATACACAGAGGTGTGTCTGTATTTTTTCTAAATGGAACTGGTTTGAACACTACAGAGTAGCACAAAGAAAAATCCGTATGGCATTTCTCTCCATCAAAATTCAACTCTTGATTTGATGAGCTGTGTTTATTTTCTTTGTTTATTTCTAAGGGTTTTATGATACAAGCCACTCTTGTAGGTAACTTCAGCACCAGTAAAAAGAAAGATAACTGAGGAAAAGTTGTAGATCTGAATTAAAAGAACCAAAGAAAAAGTCAGACATAGGGACCATTTCAAATAGGGAATGGATGGTTCCATGTCAATTTTGTCAATGTCAATGTGCCAATTTTGATACTTCCTAAAAGTTCCATCCAGGCACAAGCAAAGGAACCTGCTATGAAGAATACAGTCAAATGTCCACAAAGAACAATAAATTCAAAACTATAATAGTACAAAAATAAAGAGATGATTTACAGAAAGGAATAAATATCACATCTCAAAAAAAAAAAAAAAGGAACTACACATTCATTTGACTGTCACCCTCAATCAGAGTAGGATCCCCACAGGGACCATAAAAAAATAAGAACAATCCAGAGCAAAGACAGAGGGACATGGAAAGGGGAAATAGATATAGAGGAATGGAACAAACAGCAAAAACGACCTCTCCGCCCACCTTGGGAAGTCAGAGGACGCCATCCACAATATTTGACGAGACAACATGACTACTCCTAAAGATCATTATTAAAGAGTCCAAATTGCTTATCAATCACTGGACTCAAGCACCAAATGAAAGAATGAAGAATCTTGTCAGATAATCTGGTCTCTGTTGATTGTATGTGATTGTCACCAGATGTGTCCCTTAGCTGTGTACAACACCGTGAACTTTATAATGAGGGCTATCTTTATCAAAACATTTCTTACGCTTGAAGGTTTCTCGAATGAACAAAACACATATACAGCTCTTAAAAAACAGTATGCCACAATTTTGAGAAACCAGTTCCATTTTTATAAGTCATTGGAATTTTTACTCAAGTATTGACCAAGAGACTGAATAAGATATCAAAGATGAAAAACCAAACCCATGCTTTTCAAAAACACATTATACATTGCTACTAATTAATAGAAATCAAATCGTTAATGCAAAACGCATTTGAAGAATAATTGGACATAAAAAAATAAATAAATGGAATTACATAAATGAAAACGTGGGGAATATTGTATATAGTAGAGAATAGAATAAGAATGTTATAATGACCATATTCCAGTTTACTTTGTGTATAAGACTAAGGCAGAGTAATTCTAATTGGCCTCCATTACACTTTTTGATGCTCCTTTCTTTGCCAAAACATCCACAGCCTCATTGCCTTCATCGCCACTGTGACCTTTGACATAGATCTGTAAACAAAAACAAACAAGTTAAAAAATAAATAAATCAAGATGCTTATAAAGCATTGTCATAAGGCTCAATGCATTTCAAAATATTTTATTTATTTCAACAGAAGATCAAAATAGAACTTTACTTTCATTTGAACACTAAAGTATGGTATCTCAAAACAAAGCAAGTGATGGCAAAATGCACTATTAATAATATTCATTGTTGAACTACATTACTGCCTGAGGGTAAAATTAACTGTGGTATGACAGCTCTTGTCTTTATAATGAGAATTTCTAAAAACCACTCTGCAGTTGAATTCCTTTTCCTAACAAGGAAAATCCTAAAACACCTGTAAAAACTATGAAATATTGAATAATTCTAAGTAGGGTAAGTCGGTTACTCCTTGTTAGGGAATGCTTTTGTCACTGATTCCCTCCCTTAGTTGTATCTAACACCAGTGAATATTACTACAACAACGACAATTCGGAAGGATATAATATTTGTAAGAGGTTGATAATTTCCAAGAGGAAATAAAACTCACAAATCAAACAATTCATTGAAAACCCATATTATTAGCCACAACTTACATAGATACCAGTCCAAAATGAGTAATTACTGAGTTGTTCATCAAGGGACTGAATCAAGTATCAAATGCTCTCAATTATGGGTCCCAATAGCTCAGTTAGTAGAGCTCTCTACAAACACACAGGGACCAAGTTTGAGATGAAGTCAAGATTTATTTTTTTTTGACTCCAGAAGTGATAGGTATCTGGGTCTGATAGCTCCAATGGAAAGTACTTGGAGACAGACTAGTGCCATATCAATAAAGGGTAGCAAGCAATAGCTATTGTCCATTTCATGCTCTAGAAACTGGTATAAACTCTGACAGACTACTACAACATCAAAAGGCAAATGTTAACGAATACTAGATTCATCTCATCATCATCATATCCATCTGACATTGAATTACAGTTTTAGCATGTCAAGCCCCCCCCCCCCCCCCCCCCCCCCCCCACACACACACACAGAATGTGGTCAGCACAAACTTAAGGAATTTTCGTTTACAACAACCTTAAGAATATGAACAAGACTCAAGAAATAAATGTTTTCTGCGTGAAATAAAAATAAAAATGTTACAGTCTTTTCATATAGTTTTCAATCATTTTGAATTCAAAATCTCCCTCTCTCTCTTTCTTTTTTTTTTTTCATCTGGTTCACCCTGACATAATAATGTTTTGTATAAAATAGTAACATATACTACCATCATACCCATTTGACATTGATTCCTTGGAGAGCCTCGTCTAGCTCTAGGAAATCCTCTTTATTGATAACAGGCCCTCCGGTCGAGAGTTTCCAGTCCCTCTTCTTCCATCCTTTGATCCATTTTGTTATGCCTAAAATTCAGAATGCAACAAAAACTAAATTAATAAATAGATATTTAACGCATAAAGCAAAAAATAAAAATTTTAAAAAATCATCTGAGAGCATTTATTTAACGTCGTGAGTGAATGCACTTGCTGCCTATCTCATTCCATTGATTGGTGACAAAATATTAAGTGCAAGGAAGGAAACATTCAGGACTGCCATCTAAGCATCGTACACATGAGTTGGTGTGATTTGTGATTTTTATCAGTAGAAACCATCAAGCTTTAGAAATAATGTTTAATATAAGTTGTCCTTATAATAGTATTCCCTGTACTGGACACAACTAAGGGACAGAATTGGTGACAACGCATTTCACTTATATATATCTGATAATTACCTCATTAAAACCCAAGTTAAGGACAAGGCTCCTGTTAGCTTAGTTGGTAGAGCACTCACTTCATATCCAAAGGGACCTAGGGTGAAGTCTAGATTCTTTTCTGACCGCCCTGTCTAACCAGCAGTAATTGGGTAGCTGGGTCTAATAGATCTGGCAGAAAGTACTTTGCGATAAACTAGCATCCTATCCAATGGTTTTTGGACAACATGAGCGAATCCTGTTGACATGAGACATCTTGTTGAGAGGTTTTCTATATATTCCTTTATCGAATGCCTCGGCAACCGTATCTAATGATGCCATGGTGGAAGGGCGTAATTTTCATTTTATCCAATGGGTAGCAAGCAATAGCTATTGTCCATTTCACACCATACAATCCAGGATAAACTCCGGCTCTGTGGGCCTAAAGGCTCTGAAGGACTACTTAAGGTAAGGGCATTAATAATTAGAATCCTAAAATAAATTAACGAATCATCAAAAAAAATAACACCTTACACAGCCAAATGTACACATGAACTGAGTTAGAAAACAGAGTCTCTGTTCATGATAATCTATTTGTGTCATACAATTACAAGTGAAATGTTGAACAATTAACTTTAGTCAAAGTGATACATGAAAGTCAAACTTTCTGTGTTTGGTATTTTGTTCTTTTTGTTCATTATTTTGAACAATCAACTGTACACATTTAATGGTAGGAAAGAGAATAAACCATAGCGCCCAAATTTTCAAAGAGCTGAAACAGGACACCTTAAGGCAGAGTACCAGCATGACACAAAACAGCAGTATGTTTGGACTATTATATAACATTAAAATATTGAGAGTTATAGCTTTTTGTCTTCTTTGTTTTAATTTGCAAGTCAAAAAAGCATAATCCTGGATCATGAATAGGTCATTTACAATTTAAAAAAAAAAAAATTTTTTTCTCCACATTGTCAAATTGGGACAGTCCTGATTTTATTTCGGAGCTGTTCAAAAATGTGTTAGGGCAAGACAGAGTGGACCCATGTTTCTTACGATTTCACACTGCATTCTCACTTGTTCACATTGCTACCTGAACGGATGAACCAAAAACTCTTAATACGAGAACAAAGTGCACCCACAAAATTTCAGTGGAACATCTTGTACAAGGGGCCAAGTGTGTAATTTTTAAATAGTCAACATTGACGACTAACGTTTGATTGTAGCTGTGGAAAGTGTCTCCCACTATATGACAAAGCAAACAATCAATATTCGAACAGAATATCTATTTAAAAACAATGGGCCAATGTCGGAGAAGGTATATCTCTCTCTCTCTCTCGCTTTGTTTCTCTCTCTCTCTGTGTTTTCTATCTCTCCCTCTCTCTCTCACATAATCTAAACCACGCCTGACACTATCTTGAACGTGCAAATGACGGATGGGATGTGGGTCCACTCTGCTTGCATTTTCACATTTCTTCCGTTCACGGTACAACCTCGACAAGTGAGAGTGTAGTGTGAAGTTGTATGCGATAAGAGT
Organism: Berghia stephanieae; assembly: GCF_034508935.2. Classification (NCBI taxonomy): domain Eukaryota; kingdom Metazoa; phylum Mollusca; class Gastropoda; order Nudibranchia; family Aeolidiidae; genus Berghia; species Berghia stephanieae. The sequence goes on along the minus strand of NC_088360.1, from coordinate 129,945,831 downwards.
GTGGGCCCACTCTGTCTCTGCTCTGCCCTTATAATTACCATTTATGAGGAACTGACTGTCTGTGTGAAGTATGAGATTCTCAACGCCTCTAACCTTGGCAATTTGCACAGCTTTGACAGCAGCCTATAGAAATAGAGGTGATATATTGTAAACATCAAAACAAACTGACTAAAAATACAATACAATAAATATATCATATACTTATATATCATTTAGTATTCTCACCTAGTATGTTTTTTGTTTTTTTCTCCTACAACACTTAAATTTTGAATAACGTTAAAAATGCAAATTTCATACTTGTTATAGGTTTGGTTAAAACCATGGGAATGTCTTCAATTCAAGGTTACGAAGCAATGTTGCTTCGACTAAAATGGAAAATGAAATTCTTAACTGCAGGGGCATTCCCATAAACACTGAACAACAAAGTCATGTGAGGAAGTACTATGAATAGAAAAGCTCAATTTCTGAATTATCCCTTCCCTAATAACGGAGAAAGTGAGGGAAAGAAAGAACATAATATATATATATATATATATATATATATATATATATATATATATATATATATATAAGAGAGAGAGAGAGAGAGAGAGAGAGAGAGAGAGAGAGAGAGAGAGAGAGAGAGAGAGAGAGAGAGAGAGAGAGAGAGAGAGAGAGAGAGAGAGAGAGAGGAGATTAATATTCAATAAAATGCAGACTCACATGAATTTCTGCCCTATTGTTGGTAGGCCTTCCTGGTAACTTATCACTCACATTGCTGAGGGATTTTAAAAAAATCAAATCAACACAGAAATTACACTACACATGCACACCCACACACAAACATTTATTAATCAAAATTATAGAAAAAAAAAAAAAAAGAAATCTTATGAACAGAAAAGAGAAAAGGACCTGAACATTGGCCAGATAGCTACCATTAACACCACAGAGGTTACCTGACAGTTGGGACGACTTCATATGCTATGTTTAAATAAAACATAAAAATGCATGGCTTTGTGTGAAACCTTTCAGCATTTACACACAAATTGAATGCATAGAAACAAAGACAAGGATGTGTCACTATTTAGACATTGTAAGTTCCCATAACTGGCATAGTACAGCGGATTTAGCTGCACTTAACAAATATGCATTATCATAAAATTAGACACAGTGTCCAAATTGCGATACTTTAATACTGCGGCCTCCCCACAGCCCTACCACGGTTAAGCGATGCCAGATGTACCAGATGATGACTCACCCTGTTTCGGCGAGAAAACGAACGGCGCGCTTGCTGGACATTCATGTTATAGTAATTGTATGCAATCAACAGTTGGGCATTCCCGTTAAATCAAAACATGCCATTGAAAGCATGTCGGGTGGAAACTGTTAGTAATGATGTATGGTTGTGACATGACAAGTTTCATTAGTCTATGAATGATGGAATGATAGTTAGAACGAAACAAATGTAGGTCATTTTTTAAACTGATTATCATTAACACTTTTCAATTAAAGTGTCGATTACAAGACAATGAATCCGTGGACATCTGATTTTTTTGTTTTATATTACTCTTAAAACGATTACAATTATAACTCACCCTCAATTTCTCTTGCGAAGTTCATAGTTAATCCAAAAAATGCTCTTGAAGTAGTTATCTATATCCCATTACTGAATTTTTTGAAAGTCTGCATAGAGGTTTACTGAAGCTTCTTCTTCTTCTAGGTTCCATGCCTGGTCCAGGCTTCGGATACTGCATGAATTATCTCTCTCCATTCCTCCCTGTCTCTTGCTTTTTCAAACAGCTCTTGGATTGTTAGGTTGGTGAAGCCCTTCAGTTGGTCTATGAGTGTTTTTCTTTGTCTCCCCCGGGCGCGTTTACCAGGTATTTTTCCACAACTTGCCAGGTATTCATTTTTATCTTTCCTTACTATGTGTCCGAAAAAGGATAGTTGTCGATCCGCTATTAAGGGCATTAGTTTCCTTTGTTGGTATGTTTGTTTTAGCACTTCTTCGTTCGTTTTGTGTGCAGTATACGATATTCTCTGCATCCTTCTCAAGCACCACATTTCAAAAGCTTCAATGTTCTTTTGTGTTTCTGCATTTGTAGTCCAGCTTTCGCATCCGTATAACAAGATTGGCCACACGTAGCACTTCAAGACTCGGAATCTAATCCCGAACGACATCTGTTTGTTTTTCAAAATGTTTCCCAGGTCCATGAAGGCCTGTTTGGCTTGAGTTATTCTTGCTCGTATGTCCGGTTACATCTTCCATCTGTTGTCACTATTGAACCTAGGTATTTAAAACTTTCTACGTTGGTAAGTTGCTCGCCGTGAATCGTTATATTGCAGGTGTTGTTGTTTTCGGGTTTTTCTGTATTACCATGCATTCCGTTTTGGTGATATTCACTTCCATTCCCTTGGCTTCACTATCTACTACCACTTTGTCAACAATCTTTTGAAGTTGGATTTCTGATGTTGCAATGAGTACCGTATCGTCTGCGTATCTTATATTATTTATGTTGTGACCTCCTACTTTTATTCCCTCCATATTAGTTATGCCCCTCATGATTGTTTCTTGGTATAGATTGAACAGATCTGGTGAGGCAACACACCCTTGACGGACTCCTTTCTTAATAGGAATGGAATTTCCTGTAGAGTTTCCGATTTTGATAGATGCCTGCTGGGTGTAGTATAATGTTTGCATGAGTCTGAGGTCTTTCTCATCAGCGCCAATGGAGTGCAGTTGTTTTAGTATTTCTTCGTGGCGTACTCTATCAAAAGCTTTTTTGTAGTCGACAAAACAGAGGTATAGTGGGGTCTGAACCTGTATAGCTCTTTCACTTAAAACACGGAGGAGGTATATTGCGTTCCTTGTCCCTCTGTCAGGTTGGAATCCATATTGTTCTTCTGCGATTTCGGGGTTAATCTTATTCCTTAGCCTGTTGATAATTATACGCAACAGTATTTTGTTGATGTGGCTTATTAAACTTATAGTTCTAAAATTTTCGCATCTGACTGCACCTGCTTTCTTTGGTATTGCTATGAAAATAGAGTTACAGAGATCCTCTGGAATTTTCCCAGTGTTGTATATATTGTTGAATAATATGTGAAGTTCATCAATTGCTAGATCTCCTAGGCTTTTTAATACCTCTACAGATATTTCATCAGGGCCTGTTGCTTTACCATCCCTCATTCGTTCCATGGCATGTTCAATTTCACTTTTGGTGATGTTTGGTCCGCTTAATGGTTCTTCACACTAATCTTGGAATTGTCAATCTTATAAAATCTTACTTTATACAAATAATTTTCAATAATCCAAATATGAAATTTTAAACATAATAGTTAACTTTATCAAAATGTGCGCATCAGTTTGTTTGTTTTATTTTAAAAGATAATAATTGATAATTTCCCTTATTACTTTTTTTTTTCGCTTTCTTTGGTGACTTTCCTTGGTTGCGTAGTCGTGGTGATGTATGGAGAATTATTTGCTTCCATGATGAGCTTGATTTTTTTAGTGTCACTTTTAACACTACACATTCTTTTGTCCAATTTCCCTATGATTTGGTGACTGGCTTCAGTGCCTTGCTCTCCATGGAGCCCAAGACCAAACCCAAATCTGACCATGAATGGAACGCAATGGTGCTCCAGTATGTGTTGTTTTGGAATGATCATGTTTGTGAAGTGTGTTCTAAAAAAGTGGAGATAATTATCGATGTTTTCTTGTGTCTTGTGTAACTGGGTTCTGTCTACAGCACAGCGTCATATTTTCGACTCTGAGCGCTGAGTTTGAAAATATTTGGAAAGAATTGGCGTCATAGACGGGATTTGAAAAAACAACTGAAAAACACAAAAACGTGCTTGATCCTTAGTCGTACAGAAAGGGACAGACATAGATTCGAACTAGCGTACAAAAAAAATTGAAAAGAAGTTATAATGCATTAGGATTTGAAACCCTCAGTTCAAGATCTGGCCCAATCTGCTCGAGTCTGGATGCGATTTTAGCCAGACACAAGATAACACCCCAAGCCTATCATAGTCGGGCCTTTGTCGGCAACCACTGTCACAAGTATTTGACTGCGGAAGTCAGAGGGGCCTTATTAGAAGCTGTTGTGGAAGAAACATGCAAACACACATGCAATTTATTAACAATTGACTTGGCTGGGGAAATCAAAGCTAAATTCACACAACTGAACACCCTATACCAAATTGTCCATGATAGCATTTCGCATTCCAAGCCTGTCACAGGCCCCCTACCCACCTCCCCCGAGAACACATTGAGATAATACATTTGAGCACAAATGTGAATATTTAACATTTATCCCTAAATCGCTCATATCGCGAACTCATTCTAAAACTTATATTAAAGACAAAGACTTCAAAATTGGGAATCACGAAAAAAAAATAAAACTTCATGGATCCAAACCAGAGTTATTAATTAAATTAATCACATCACTCACATCAAATTTGATATCATTCCAAGATCGATAAGCAGTCGTATTTTAACTAATATTATTTTCCAAGTTGAAAACCAAAAAACAATAAGAATTACACAGAAACAAATCTGAACGTGGTGATAACATGAATAATGAAAATAAAATGAATCGTTCTGAAGGTTTGGTGGGGGGAAGGGGGCAAAAGAGGGGTTTTCAAAGCAAAGAATTGCATCACAGTGATGCACCACACGCGCATGCCACGCCAACGTCCGGCTTGCATACCTATCGTGTCACGGTCAATTACGTTTTTCCCGAGAGCAAGGGTATCGGGGTATCAGGTGGTCAGCCTGATGTGAGGCGATTGAAGTAGCGCTCAGAGTCGAAAATATGACGCTGTGTAGAGTATGCCTTCCAATTTTTTCATTTCAAGGATTAAAGCAATGAACTATTTCATACATGATCAATAAATTTGATGTTATTAAAAGACAGAAATTTTCTTTCTTAAAATAAGGGAGTTAAGAATAACTTACTCTGGATCATCCTTCCCCCAATACACACCAATGCCAGCTTGTGCTCCCTTTTGGCCATTAAAGAAACATCCACCATCCGTGTATACATGGATGCCACTGTTGTCTTCAAATGGCGTACCTGAAAAATATTGTTGTTTGTAAAACAAAATGAAACCTACAAATTTGCTAATAAAAAATAACAAAGGATAAATATGAAGATCATAGGATGCATTTTCATGTTTTCTTCCTTATAAAAAGTCGCCTACCTATCAACACTGTATATTATGCTGGCATGATTGCAAGTAGGTTATGCCAAAAAAGCCTGAAACCCATTTCCAACAATTTCATAAAGCCTGAAACTTATTTTGATATGTGACCTAATGCCTAAAAGTAGCATTTTTATCAGATCATGTCATTTTAACTTTGTTCAATTTTAAACTTGAGGATACCAAACTGCATCTTCTTGACTTGACTTAGATGCCTTTCGTGTCTCGACCGAAAGATCGGGTCGCCTTGGCTGTTTCCAGTATTTCCTGTGTGAGGTGTCTCCAATATTGCCGGTCCTCTGCTAGGGTTCTCAGATTTTCAAGGTCCCCTGCCATTATGAGACTAATGCTTTGTCCAAGTGTTGTGAGGTTTTTGTTTAGGATCACAGGGAGTGTTGTGATCGGTCTTCCTCTGAAAAGGTTCCCGTGTTTTTGGAAGTATCCCGACATGGCTTGGTTAGCTGGTATGTTTTTGTCCCTGCGTAGTATGTGACCGAAAAGTTGCCATCGTTGTTGTAAAATGTCAAGGGAGATTGGTCTTTCTTTTGTGATCTTATAGAGTGATTCATTTGAGATCTTTTTTTGGGTATTTGATGTTCAGTACCCTTCTTAGCTGTGTGCGATGGAAGGCATCCAGATGTTCTTCTTCGGATTTTGTCAACGCCCAAGTGCCGCAGTTATACAGAAGTACCGGTTTTACAAGAGCACGGTACAGTTTCAGTTTGGTTTTTCTCTTTATTTTGTCACCTCTAATCCATACATTGGTGAGTTTACTGAGTGCGGCGTTTGATAGCTGTTTTCTTCTTTGTACATCCTCGGTGTCTCCAATTAGTGAGTCGACTTTCTTTGTTCTTTTCCATTCCTCTTTGTTCCTCGATATTGTTGTAAATTCGGTTTTATTGGCATTGACTTGGAGGTTATATTTCATGAGGGTATTTTGTATGATGTCTATATTTGCTGGGGTTGATCCAATAAAATCGACATCATCTGCATAGGCGATTTCTCTAGGGATTGCATTCTCAATATGAGTCGTTGGTTTTGGAATGACTTTTCAAACTTCTTTCAGAGCGTGTTCTAAGTATATTGTGAACAGAATCGGGCTCAGACTATCTCCTTGCATCAAATTCATTAAAAATCAGTTTTGTATTCTCGATGTAGCAGTTTCATGAGTAAAGGGAAACCTATAATCTCTGGCTAAAATGCATTTCATTTAAAGCCAAAATCACGATCTTCACAAATAATCAAAAGACTGCACAGCTATGTCATCTTGTGGTATAACATTTGTCTTTGGACCAGAAGGTCCAGGTTTGAGTCCTACTCTGAGCGATGCATGGTCGAATCCTTGGAAAAGGCATTTACTCACAATCTCTCATGGTACTCAGGTGTAAAATGAGTATCTGGCCATTAACAGAGATGTCTCTTTCCGAAAAAAATATTGTAATGTTGACTTACTGGCGTCACGTCTCATTTATGTGTTAAGTATTTCTGCTACTCAAGGATCCCTGGCAAAGCACTTTGAGCACACTAAGTGGATATTGCTTTTATACTTATATAAATGCTTACATTTTTTCACAATTCAAACACTTATGATGATTACCTGTGAAACTGTCTTTGTCATCTACTGCCTTCTTTTTGGGTTGTGGTGCATCGTTGTCTTTTTCTGGCGATGTGCTTCTTGCCCGTTTGGTTTCAGCAGCTTGTAATAAAACAATAAATTATATTCTGTTATTCATTAATTTTCTATTTTTACAGTTGATGTACACTGAAATCAATTAATCACTAATTATACACTGTCATGAGATTTAAATGAACAAGGTTTGTCTGTTTCATAAAATCCAAGTGACGACTTAGGTAGCAGGCACTGGTGTAAGATAAAAATCTGAAACAGTGTGTATGACACGAGGCCAGAAAAAGAAGAAAAAAAACAATAGAAGAAAAAAAATCATCCCAAAACATCAGCCTTGAGTTGAGCAGGCAGATCTTTTCTCGTCTTTTTCTTTCTGCTTTGGCACTTTTCATACACACTGTCTCAGATTTTTTTATCTTTGCTTGTTTTGTTTTTCCTGGAGGTTCTATGGTACTTACAACTGTAAAATTCAACATGACATAGAAGTAAACAAACTGACAATTTGTTTCTCCTTCACATCGCCATCAACTAGCTCCTCGTTTACGCTTAAACTATTTCGCACTATACCTTTTCTCACCATTTCATTCACACCCTCCCCATGATCTAATGATTATTAGACAATACATAACATTTAATGGTCAACAAATAAAATCTCTCATACTAATAATCAACATAGAAATCCGCCAGCTGTCGCCTGTCCTGCAGTCAATCTCCTGGGGAACCTATTTCACTCCCATCAGACTGCTCTGCAACACTCTCACCCATGGGCAGATTCCCATCTACGACATCATCACTACCCTCAAACTTAGAATTCACATCCACAGATTCTTCATTCGCCTCAACCAAGTGTAGATCTCTCACATGACGATTCTTCCCATCTACTTCCACCACCACATCTAACACAATCTTTGGAGCTGTGTATTGGTCGTCACCAGCACCTGAATTCATCTTTTTAACTGTTTATAATTACGTTTTGCATCCGACAACTGCTTGTACATACTGAAGGCTGTTCCGGTAATGAACAATGGCACAAATGTCTCACATTCAGTTACCTTCTGCAATGTTGCAACCAGTTCTAACTTTTCTAGCCACTCACTGATGTCTCCACTAATATTGGTACTGTCATAACTCACACAATGTCTGTGAGACTCATGGCCATCTTGAACAAATAAATAAGGTACACCTTTAACTGCCAAAATGTACAAAGAGTAACTGCAAGATTCGCAACCAGATGCAAATCCAGAGACCCGGGCTTGTGATGTCCTCCCTCCAGTCACTTGAATGGATCCAAGGTATCCCGTATTGTTACCTTACACAAAACCATCAATGACACAAACTCACCCATCATCATCCCAAACTACATAACAAAGCAAATCAGATCGGTACACTACACATAGATACAATGCATTACAATCCATACAACCATTTACACGAACAAACACATACAAACATAGCTTTTTCCCACAAACAATAAATGTCCTGCCACCAGACATAACGAGCATTGAATGCTTGGAAACTTTCAAAACAGTTTTGGATGCATTTGCTCGTCAAAGTAATCTGTGACTGTTCCCTGATTTGATTGGACTGTAACTGAACATTTGCAGTGATGGACCTGTAGGGCCTTTCGCAAATACAAGCCATTGAAGATTGAAGATTAAAAAAAACATAGATGTTATCAAACTGACAATTTATTTCTCTTTCACATCACCATCAACTGGCTCCTCATTCATACTTGCATTAATTTTCTCACCAATCCATTCACAACATAATCACATCATTTCAGTACCAGTAAAACGGAAGATATTAGAGTAGTCAAGAGATGTAGATCAAGTTATCGAGCACCAAACATAAAATAAAAACGATTAATGAATGATGTGAGTTGTCCCGTAGACATGCCTGACTCAAGTTAATGCTGCTACCTCAATGCTATGTTCATACTCAATCTATCTGCATGTTGTTCGATGAAGTAGAATTATGTTTTACCTATTGACAGCGTCCATGCAACAATAAAAAAAAAAATTACTCACGCTTGCCAGTCACAAACTCTGCTGCATCCGTTATTGAAAGAAACTTTTTGTAAGCAGCACCAGTAAAACCTTTCACCTGTAGTTCACAGTGAGGCCTGGGGTGAAATGATCAAAACAGTTATCTCACTATTGTTCAGAGTGTAAAGAAAAAATAAAATTAAAAATATAACATTACATAGAATTTGAATGTAACTACCTTATGCTAACTTTATTTACCATCTTAACCATCAATAATTTAAACAACGATAACAAAAGAAGAGAAGGGGTCGACTCCTCCAAACAAGGAATTTTTCCTCATCCCATGTCTATGTCTGTGTAAGAATATTTTCACTGCAATATCTTTAAAAGCAGATGTTTTCATGCATCAAGAAATGCATTCAGATATAAAAAAGTGTGACTTTCCTCAAATTAAAATCATAAGCAAACTTGATCCAAGGGTTAAATTGACCTCATAATATGATCGTTTATGAAAGGTAGCAAGCATCTGAGAAAGCTGGTTGGCATAGTGAACAATAATAAACCGCACTCAGCATTATAAGTCATTATTTAAATTATACACTATATAATATAAAAATATATTTTTATAATATAACTGAAAAGAAAAGATAATTTCTTTTTCTTTGTGCTATTACTCAAATAGGACTATTACTACTATTACTTATTATTACTAAGGATTTCTTCACCTTCGAATGTCCTGCAGTCAATCTTCTGGACTGGGGAGGGGAACCTATTTCACTCCCATCGGACTGCTCTGCACCACTCTCACCCATGGGCAGATTCCCATCAACAACACCATCACTACCCTCAACCTTAAAATTCACATCCACAGATTCTTCATTCGCCATGGTAATCAATCAGTAAAATTAAAAATAATATTTTTAACTCCAAACTCAGTGAAAATGAAAAGGTGTAGGATTGTACTCACTAGACTGACTAGACATACCTTTACTGACTTAAACTCACCATTTAAAGTATATTCCAGGTGTTCTACCACTCCTGACAGCGTAAAACCACTGCTCTGATTGTTTTGATTTAGACATTATTACTTGACTAAGACTAACAAAACTACGACCGGGAGCTGCAATGATTGAGATTGTCCTTATAAACCTAAACCTTAGCATCGCACGTCTAGAAAAGACGCGGAAAAACGGGTGTGGCAACAAACTCCCGCCGCTCGTTCGTTTTACTCATAAGCGTACGAAACGAACATGAAACTATGGCCTATATCTCTATTGCTGTAAAATAAAGATGTATACTTTTATTTTTATTTAACTTGAAACCAAGCATCCCCACCAATTAAACTGACTAGACTGTTTACTTTTACTTTCGTTTTATTTTAAGGTCGTGGATCTGTTAATTCGTCAACATTAAGTGCTTTTAGACATAATTATAACTCATAACTAAACTGAGTTCATGATCTTTTTATATAAAAGCATTAGAAAGGCTATGAATCTATTAATTTTTTTATCAAATACTTGAGTGAATTTTTGGTAATAAAATCAAGAAAGTTGGAAAAATTATATAGGAACTTCCTTCCTAAAATGCGAAATAATTTTGCAGGGCTTGCTTATTTTCGTTATGACCGACCCAATGTATTTCCTTTTCCTCCCTACCGTCGTATACATACAAGGTAACTAGCCGATCGACTAAAAAAAATCTTTATTATATCTATTTGATCGTTCCAAATGCCTTATTTGAATTGTTGACTCATAGCTTAAAAGATTTGTGATAAGCTTAATCTTTACAGGTGAGGATTTATGTCTTTATACTGTCGATGCAAGCCGATTGCTGAGACGGGCCACTTTGTTTACATACATTTTCGGCAGCAAGAAAATGTTGCTTTCTTTTGCCGTTGTTTTACACTTTTACATTCATTATGTCTCTTTAAAATGTATTGTTTTTATCCAATATATCGTTGCCCTTTAGTTTTAGTCTCGCAATTCACCTTGCTGTACAGCGACTAATAAGCATTATCACCTCTTGTCATTGACTCTAAATGATCCAGTTCTATCTTCTTGACTTGCCGACCATTTTATTTTATTTTTTAAATTTTTATTCACAGTCACAGTCATTCTGTAGGTATTCAGTCTCAGCTGTCAATGTCTGCTAAAGACTAAGGCTGTAACCGATTGGTATTCATTGTAATGTTTTGAAATTGAAAGGTTATCATTATCTAAACAATGGAATTGCTGCACTTTGACTTTATTTAATTTAGTAATAAAGCCAGTCTGCTAATATAAAGTTGGTAGCGTCAATTGCCAAGGACCTTGACAATTGTCAAATCGTCAATTGCCAAGGACCGTGTCAGTTCATCAACTACGCATGTGTACTTTTTACTGCCACGGAGTACCTTTAGTGTCACGAAGTGATGCATTGCCACAGAGAGATGTTATGTATTAATATTAATATTAATTAATACTCTCTTTTACTCTTCTTTCTCTCTCTGTGTCATTTTCTCTTTTTTTCTCTATCACACACACTCTCTCTCTGTCATTTTCTCTTTTCCCTCTCTGCCATTTTTTCCTCTGTGTATGTATTTCTCTGTCATCCCCCCCCCCCTCTCTTTCTCTCTCTCTCTATTTCCTCTTTTTGTTATGGACCTTGCCAGTTGGTAGATCATCAACTATTTACTATTAATGCCACAGATTGATCTTGTTGCACAAATGTTTTACGTTAATTATTCCATATTAAGACGATGAGCAGTATATTTCCTTTAAAATAAAGGAAATCTTACTTTTCTTTTTCAATCTAGGACATCTTGGCAGGGATTTGCCACTTCGTCCTGTTTTTTTTCCCCCCGCTGAATCCGAAATCAACAGTAATTTTTGTTTGATATTATTTTAACTCATCTTGGAATTCGTGAAAAGACATAAAAATTAAAAACAAATGCCAACAAGTGTTGACTTGATCCTTTCCACAAGGATTGACAAGGAATGAGTGAATGGCGAATGGAAGAAAAGAAAGTGACGGGGTTCGAGATTTGTATGCGCGCAAATCGAGGCTCAACTGAAATCACCACATGCAGCTGATTGAGGCCCGACTGAAATCACCACATGCGGCTGAAGAGTTCCAATTTGACTCCTTGGCAATTGATGAACCGTCAACTACCAAGGACTCACTCCTTGGCAATTGACACTTCCTATAAAGTTTGAGTTTTAAGTCGTTTAGTCCTGAACTTTTGTAAAAAATGACAGTCTAGAATTGCCTCGAAATCTAATTGACTTCAACACAAATTTTATTTTTCAAATTGAGTAGGACCTACTTACAGCTTTGCAAAAGCAATCTGAAGAATGAGTTTACAAACATTGATTTTTTGTTGTTGTGTAAGTGTAGTCGTTAGGTTGTTGACAATGATGGTTGTGTGTAGCTATTCATCCTCTTTTTCTTAAAAAAATTCTCCACAGATGTATTCGGCAAACGCAAAGATAGTCAAAAAGGCTGGTGAGCCTAAGCCCACAGATTTTGAGTCGTCTATCAGCCAGGTAATTTTTACTCTCTCTCTCTCTCTCTCTCTCTCTCCCTCTCTCTCTATCTATCTATCCGGGTACTTTGGCAATGATACATTTGAAGAATATCCTATTGTTTTATTAGTTTATTGAATATTTATAGGCACATTTAATAAAGCTTAACCCCCGATCCTCGACTGTTGTATAAATGTAACACACCATTCCGACCCCAATACCACGGCGGTGGTTTGAATGTAACACACCTTTTCCAAGTCACACGCGCGTCAGTTGTAAAAACGTAACACAGACCCGACCTTGATTCAGTAAAAATTCCATTATATAAATAAAAAGCCGTAGTTTGATATTATTAGTTTCATCCAATCAGCAAACAGTCTGTTTGGGTTGATTATGACGCTAGTTATTGACTTATGAAATGACGCGATCAAACCCGAGTGACGCTATGTCTTAGCTACGTCATTCAAACTTGCTAGGCAAGTACTGGGAACCGGTTGACCCCAATGCAGTAGAAGGGTTAAGTTTACAAATGACAGTATATAATCTGGGCACTTTGATAAATTTTCAAACTCAAAATATCTTGATTTGACTCAGTCAGTGGGATGGGACTTGAAAAAACATAAAATTTGATACCTTATTTGTTTCTCTACGACCTACGGTTCCAGAGTTATTTATATTTTTCTATTGAAATTTTTTGTCAATTTTACAGAGAGAATCTGTGATCTCACTGCTGCCTCAAAACCAGCATCTCGCGGCATCGGGAAATTTTGAGTTTTACAGTCAACATGGCCCACTTATTGTTTTCAGTAATTTTGTTTCAATTAAAAAATAAATGGCAAGTGTTAGGTATCATTTTAATGGTCAGAAAATAAGCTTTATTTTCATATAAGTCATTTTTATGGATGGAAAGTATGGAAAAAATTAAGGATAAATGAAAAGGGGAAACAATATGAGGTTTTTGTCCTAAAAAGTGGGGTTGATGGCGGAAAAAATAAAATAATGAGCGAGTGTATCAATTTTGATGAAATTTGGCAGAGATATTCTTCAATTAATTGTCTATCGATGTATGAAGTATAATTAAAATGTATCCATAATTTAAAAAGTTCTTATCATTCAAAAATTTATAAATTTTTATTACATAAGCTCTCTGAGAAATACAATCAGGAATTAAGAATGAAATACACCGTTTTGTGCCCTTTATAATGATACCAAAGTTAGTCATATAGGTTCACAAATAACGCCATGGTGACCAAAACAGTAAAGGGTCAAAAATAAAGTTCCAAAAAACGAGTTTCACCTTACAGTGAGCCTATCGGCGGCCACTGGATTGCAGTTATCAAAGTGCCTATATAATCTGGTTTACTCTGATGTAACCGTTTGAATTTTGTCTAGGTTATATAGAAGCAGAGTTATTCAATTTTTTATACTCTAAAAACACCCCAAAATTTACTATAAGAATCAACCTGAAACTAAGCTCCAGTTGACAAAAAAACGAAAGTGGATTCCACTGAAACACTGACGTAACTAGGCTAGGAGAATGAATATCGCTGACCACGGCAGTCCAAGCTGAAATTGAAATGGTGTTACTTCAGTAGATTTTGAATCGAGTGTGATTTTATGGAACACTCAAGGATATCATGGAAGCAGTTTCGATAGTTGAAAACGTTATCATTGGAATGGAAAATGGTTGAATTTTTTTTCTGATTTTCTACGTATCAAGGGAATTTTTTCATGAATGAAATTTTGTGGTCCACTAGCATTAAGCTATCTTTTCATTACAATATCTTCTAAATGCATTTAAAGAGGAAAACGGGAATAGTACCAAACAATAGAGCATTCAATGCCCTTTATTTTTGGTGTTTAGTTTATCAAAGTCTGTAACCACCAGAGATTCTGAATTTAACCAAGTCATGGTTTTAACTTGTACTTCGGGCTAGGGGAATTGTCATAAAATCCCTAAGCAATATTACAATTTTTCTTGTGTTGAGAGTGGCAGTCCTGTCCACATCCCAGAAAAATCCCAGTTTATGGTCACAAAGGCAAATGGGAGTGGATTTTTCAGTCTTTAAACTAATACAAATTTTCTTTTGCTTATCTGATTCTCAACATTTTGGTATCTTTGGATTCGCGTTGAACGACGCTTTATAGATTACATTAAGCACAGTCCAATTGGAATTTTTTTTACCACAGTACCTACCTACTAATGCAGTATTTATGGTTTTTTTATGGAGAAGTATAAAGTTGTTACCACTTATTTATTGTTTATTTGCCTGAATAAAGATAATAATAGTAAATTAAATTAATTGTAAATAATTAATGTTTGTCTTCCGCTGATTTCCAGGATTTGGGGATTTTTTATCAGTCATGATTGAATAGATCTACGTGATTTAGAGAATAATTCATGATGCACAGGCACATCTTCTAAAAGTTGAATATTTTATCTAATGCTTAAAAATATATGTTTGCTTTCCTGGTGTTAAGATTAGCTCAATCTTTGGTTTCCCTTGCAGGCACTCCTTGAGCTGGAGATGAACTCTGATTTGAAAGCATCCTTGAGTGAACTCTTCATTACTGGGGCTATGGTAAGACAATCTAGCTAAATTAAGTTGATCAGCTCTGAAACTGTTGAATATGTTCTATTTCAGCAATTTGAATAATCCTCATATTTTTTTTATCTTCAGATTTTATTTAAAAAAATAATTTCACTGTTGATGGTTGGAATTTTCACACTAAGTAATGTCATGGATACTGATGGTGTTATATATAGTAAGCAAAATTGTCATGATTTAAAAAATTTATTTCATTTGATTTTTGTTGCGATAGAATTATAGGTACCTTTTTGGGGAATAACGGTTCTAGAAAGAAATTTATTTTTCGTTGTCAAAAGAGTTCCTGTTTGACAGGGTCAAGAAGAAAGCTGGCCTCAGCAGTAGCAAGCTACTCTAATTGTAATCTTGTTGTATTTGTTGAGTCGTAGAACCAACATTGTTATATTTGCATTTTAGATAATTGTGGCATGAAGTTGATTGTAAAAGTTAACATGGTTGGAAGAAATTCAACCATAAAAATGTTTCTATATGTCTCGTCAGTAACAATGTGGTCTGTATGGAGACGGTGGTTGTGTGTTAGATCTGGTTTGGAGCGTTGACTCCAAGTAAAACTGTAGCTTGTGTTTAGAACATCAGCCTTATGTAAGCTGATCCATCACCAAGAGGATAAGTACGTGTTTTTAGTACTTATGCTTACAGTAGTCCATATTAATTTGAGTCAGTTGGGGTGGGGGGTTGGTCTAGTTTCATCCTATTTCTCTCTTCTATTGTAGTTTTTGCCCACATTCCTCTGTTTAATCGGGTAGTCTGATTCCTGTCTATAGATGCAGTGATGCCAAAACTCAGGTTTCACTGCATTATTTGAACATCTTTGCAGCAGCCAACCTACCTCCTATACATTTTAGCCCCAAGTGATCCAAGGGGCAGTCTGGAACTGTATTGCAATTAATAATTTTGTGATTTATGGCTGTATTAAATATTGACATTCGATTGTATAGGGTGGGATAGACCACGAATTGGAACTGGCTTTTAGAAATTCTTGGTTCTTTCGTGTTTTGTAACATTCAGGGAATGTAGAATGGTGCATTTTTAATAGTAGGTAGGACATGTCTCAATCTGTGGGCAACACTCATGTCTCCTGCTGAACTGATCCTTGTTAATCTTTTGGGGAATATGCACACAGAAAAGCTCTGGTAGGGTACAATTATGTAATAAATAGTGGCTGTTGGGTCTCCAGTCCACAATACATTTGGATTTTACTTATATAGTTTGATAATTGGGATATTATGGGCACAATATGTCCTGCTATTTTCTTTTTTTTTTCTTTGCAATTGACATTCAATTTCCTATTTCAGGAGGTCGACATGAAAGGCAAGAAGGCCATTGTGATTCTTGTCCCAGTTCCACAACTCAAGAAGTACCAAAAGATTCAAACTCGCTTGGTCAGGGAGTTGGAGAAGAAGTTCAGTGGAAAACCAGTTGTATTCATTGCCAAGGTTGGTATATTAATTACTAGAACATATTCTCTCCAGCTAGGCATTTCTTGCACAGCTTAGTTTACTTGTTGTCTATGGTTTCTGTAACAAGTTCGTCAAAACTTCTTAGCTGCTATCCAGGTGTGAAATCCGTACACTGTGACCAGTGTAATCCAAAGACCTATGTTGTAATTCTTTCTTTTTTATTTTTTTTTTAGTATGACACCTATTTATTGTCAATGGGGAAACCCTATCAGTCTTTGGTTAGAGGCCTCGAGCATTTTTTCAAGATTTGACTGGGGCCTCTGTAATTGGATAATTGACGAGGGAGATAACGACAGGTTTTCGTCGACATGTGCTGTTTTTTTTTTGTTTTTTTTATAATATTACTCTTTTTTAAATATAAACAATTTGAGGGGTGAACAGCTCTAGTGCCCTTGGCATCCCATTTTACATTTATTTGTTTACAGTATTGTCACAATTCATCTTTGTTTTTCAGAGACAAATTCAGCGTAAACCTGCAAAGGGAAGCATGCAAAAAAGACCAAGAAGGTATGTATACTGGTGTTGTTAATCTTCTACTTTTACTTTTATTCTCTCTCTTTCTCTTTCTTTCTGTCTTATTTTTATTATGATACACTCCAGCACAGTTTCCTCAAAACTTCAGGATATGCGGAAGTTCGTTGAAACCGTACATTGCCATAATGACTTGATGGCAGTGTGGTTCATTGGAATGGTCTTTGCTTTGTACCTGATAGATACCTAGTTCGAATGTCCACAAAGTTATGTGGCCTTCAGCAAGCCACTGCTCTGTTGGGTCAGACTGAGACAAGTTTCCTCTTGAGGATGGATAATGGGAACTTTATTATTTATTTCCTTTGTTGATTTCGTTGAGGGAGGTAACTTTAAACATGTTACAAATAGTTGATGTGTTTGTGTTGGAGGAGGGGTTGTTGTATCACATTAATTTACTGTTATAGCCAATCATTAGCAAATCATGTGCTTGTCATGGAAGTGATAAGAATAAATAGAAATGTTCAGTCATGTGTTAATGTCACTAATTATCAGTGGTTGAAATCACCGGGCACATTACAAGTTGACAGTTTTCAGTATGTTAAAGGCTCTCAGTATATTTTTCAATCCTGCTGAAGGGAAGAGGGTAATAACTAAATGTCTTTTTACTGGAGCCCAATGTTCAGAAAGGGTTGGTGGATGTGCTCGTCCAGAAAATCAGTTAATTTTTGCCTTCTGAATTGGCAACCCTGATAACCCTGTTGTTGATTTATTAAAAAATTTTCTAGGTGATAATACAGAATACCGTAGAACGGGGATACTTTGCACGAATTTCAACTTTGAGATTTAATAAATTCTATTTAAATAATTCATTTCAGGCATTTTTTGTTTTTTTCTTAGGGGTGGGAGGTAAAAGTTTAAATCTACATACTTAAAAAGATTAAATATAGGTTATTTTAGGTGTAATGAATTTTTTATTGAATATTTTCAAAAATTTCAAAATGGGGATACTTTGCACAAGTCATAATATTGAGTTTAAATCAACTTTAATCCATAATAATCAATAAATGCCAGTCAATTAATCTTTATTCTTTGGATCATTTCTTTGGTGGTTGCCATTCTTCGTCGCTGCTGTCGGAAACTAGCAGATCTAAGTCTACATCTTGCTCTGTCGAGACACATGTTGATGCATCCGAATCTTCCGCACTGGTATCGGAATCATTCTCTGGTTGGCAATCTTTGAGAGCTTCAAGTTCAGAATCATTTTCTTGTAAATGTAACAATCCTTCAGGGCCCATGGATGAAGTTGAGGCGACAGGGGAAGAGGGCTGAGTATTTGAGTTTGACGTAGAAGACATCAATTCTTCTGCAGAAACAGACTTTCCGGGCTCAACGTTAAGTCGCTTTCGAGCACCATTGCTTGTTTTCCTTCTCTGTCCTGGGGTGTATTTGAATTGTTTCAAATATTCAAGTACTGCTGGGGACACAGCTCTGTGTAGATTTTCTTTATCATGTTCCCCAGAGGCTGCAAATTCCGGAAATTTCTTCAAGACCAACTGCTTGTTTAGAGGATAGATTCCGCAAGCACGAAATCCAGCCACGAGGTTGTCACGGCCATGCATGCCCAATGTATTCATCAATTTGCATAGAAGAGATGGGAATTTCGCCTTGTCCAGAGACGTTGCTGTTGGCTCTTTCATTTTGTACTCCTCCATGATTTTCCGCCAGTGTCTTTTCATCTGTCCGAAATACGATACATCTAATGGCTGACATTTGTCAGTGCTGTTTGGTGGTAGGAGAACAAAACGAATGTTTCTCTCAGCACAAATGTCCAAAACTTTAGGGCTCAAATGAGAACTTAGATTGTCCCCAATAACAACTATTTGTCCATCCTTTCGACGAGCCCAAGGTAAAACAATAGAGTTGAACCATTCCTCGAAGTGTTCGCTGTCCATCCATCCACTACGGGTGCGACTGTAACGAGTGCCCTTAGGACCCCCATCACACCACGAGTTCCACAAATGCTGCGACTTGTATATGACATATGGCGGAAGTATTTCTCCATCTGCTGTACCAGCAAACATAACAGTAATGTTTCCTTTCGAGTGATTTATTATCCTTTCCGGATATTTTACACCTCGTCGAAAGATGCATTTTTTGAGACCAGGCTCATCAGCCAAATTGGTCTCATCATAATTAAGAATATTAGAAGGATGTATGTCTTGAAGTGAGACTGCCAACCGCTCAAAATATTTGTCAATGTCACCAGGTTCAACGCCAGCCCGGCTTCGCTTTATATTTTGGCACATTCTCGTTGTAAGAATTTCATGTCGTTTGATGAAAGATGATATCCAATCAGGACCAGGAATATTGTTTTTAAACTGAGGCACAGTCCTGTTGATCTTCTGTAGGTATACAGAAACCATAACACGAATGTCAAACTTTTCCAACGGCATCCCATAGTCTGCACATGTGACCAAGTGTTCGGCAATCTGTTCTTCTTCCTCAAAGGAGAAAATAGTTGGTCGTCCACATTGTTTCTTATGAGCACCTTTGATTTTATTATATAATGTTCTGAAGGGTATATTATATCGTTTGGCGACATCTCGAACTTTGTCGTGTTTGCAGTCATTGAGTGCTTGAATAAGAACTTCTTCACTATAGTCCTTATATGACCGGCTTCCGGGTTTTCTTTTGTGTACTCTCGGCATTTTGGGGATACAGGTACTGCTGAGATCTGGAGGGGAATACAAAGATGAAACAGAGAATTAGATTCAGATGTACCAGTAGTCTGCTATAACATACCTGTAATATTGAGATGTAGAGTAGTAATGATGAGATGACTAAGTTCTGTAGAATGAGATATGACGTAACAGGTGATTGAATTGGTTAAAATATACATTCAAATCATCCTAGGGGAACAACAAACAAATCATTAACATATCTTAACCTGGGGCAACATTGCACACACCACTTCACATGCTTTCAAACACAGGGGCAACTTTGCACAGGCCACTCATCAGGGAACCCCTAGATTCTGTCACACATCCACAAAAACATGTCTATTTAATCATATTTTCTATTGATAAAGAGGGGTGCTGAGGTTAAATGAATGTTAGAAATATTCTAAAAAAGTAGAAGGTTCTGCATACCTTGGTTTCGAAGAAATAAAGGTTGGTGTTTTGGCTTGGTTCTAGCACCTGCTGGCTGATATCAACAAACAATGAATGGTGAAAATGGCAGCCAATGGTATTTCCAGCATTGAAGAGTCAGTATGGTAATCATTGTTAACTTCCTTCTTCATTAAAAAGGACATTCGCATTTTAAGTCATATTTGTGCAATTTAACCCCTTAGTGCAAAGTATCCCCGTTCTACGGTATGGTAGAAAAAATGTGGGACGTTAGAATGAGTTTGGGGAAACTACTGGAGTGTAATTTGTCATTACTGGGGTTTTAAAATTAGATGGAAAAGGGGAGTGTGGTGAGACCCATGATAATGACGATGCGAACTGTGCTTGTGATGATACACATCTCAACGATGCTATTATATGTAAATTTCCTGGACAAAGAGTTTACCAGTTATGCATTCACTCTCCAATGTGTAGTCATTGTTTTGAGGAAAACAAGGTGCTTGTATGCCATCTGTCATTTATCCGGGATTTGGACCAGCATGGGTGTGGTATTTTTATTAAATGACATTAATTAATGCAATGGAACATTTTTTGAATCGTCAACGATTGGTGATCAATAATGACGACTGTCACTGTCTATAGCACCAGTGCTGCCTGGTGGCCATGGGTCGGTTTCAATTCAAAAGTTGTCAAATAGAATCTCACACGGCCTAATACTACATTGATTTTGTCCTCGTGAAAAAGAAAAGTTTTTTTTTCTCCTTTAGGTAAAATAAGATAAATGGTTGAGTCTCGATTCTCTGTGTGGCCAATTTTGGTCATCTGGTAGTCCTTGGTAGCACTGTTTTTCTGTGCACTAGATGGCAGCAGCGATGAAATGAATTCTTGGTAGGTTCTAATTGGTCTGTAACAAAGTGATCTCTTTGGCAATGGGTAGGAATATTTTTGCTTGTTGGTCTAACAGTATGAGATAGTGCTGAACATAATGTTGCCCATTTTACTAGATTTTTATGTATCAAGCATTGTCAACTGCTGATTACCGGTATATGGACTTAACTTAAAATGGAATTTACTTAAATGTATGTCTTTTGAGTTTTTGTTACTGATAAAATACAGAGAAAATAAGCTTTGGCCAGACGTTTATGTTATCCAGAAATTGCACTATAATTTGATTTGTATTCTCAGTACTGGTGGACGATGAACAAACCCTGTGTATAAATTACAATTTTTAAATGCAATGACCGATATGGATGAAGCATGGGTTATTTACCCTTGCTAGGGTGTAGTGTATTTTTAGGACATTGTTAAAAGGGTAAATTCTGATTTGGCAGAGATGCCAATTAAAACTTTTCACTCTGGTCGAAGGAATATCAAGGTCGAGACTGGAATTTTTGCATACCATGGCTGCTAGATGATCGCAGAACCACGAAAGATTGTAAGACCACCATGGTTATTGCATTGTGGTCGGTTTCTTCGTATGACAATTTTTTATAAAGCTCTCTCACCAGTCTTGCCATTTTTTTTGCTTTTCCAGTCGTACACTGACTGCTGTACATGATGCCATTTTAGAAGACCTGTGTTTCCCAGCTGAGATTGTTGGCAGGAGAGTTCGTACTAAATTGGATGGAACCCGCATCACCAAAGTACATCTAGATAAGGGTCAACAAAACAATGTTGAGCATAAGGTAGGAATCAAAATGAATTAATTTTCCTTAGATTTACTCACTCAGGCAAAATTTCAGAATGTCTTTTCTCCTGAATTTATCACTTTGGAGATGTCGGCGTCTTAATCAGTATCATCGAGTAATCACATATCATTTTCTTAATAAGTTTCTGAAAGTGTCAAGTTTTTTTTACATCATATTGCCCCAGATTGTTAGACCACCTATGTGTAGGCCTGTCACTGATTATAGCCTACTTGAGTGATCTTGTTGACCCTCTGGGTCAGTGGGTCCACACTGGAACATGCTCCAGCCAATTTCTTCTGCCCCTTTTGCCTTTCCCAGAGTTGTCAGCTCCTGGGTTTTGTTTGTTTTTTTATTGTTGTTATTTTTACCACTTTTGTTTATTAGACAGCAATCCGACTTTAAATATTGTTCTGCTCCTTCATTACTACACTGCTGTGTATTTTTATTCCTCTCTCTTGTACTCAATTCTCCCCTCCCCTCATTTATAATTGTTCTTTTGTTTCAATTTTTGTCTATGAAATCCAAACATTTATTTATTTTTCGTTTTTCTCCTCCACAGTTGGATGCCTTTGTATCTGTGTACAGGAAATTGACAGGCAAAGACGTGCTATTTGAATTTCCAGAGTTTGTTTTGTAATGTGGGAAGTAATAAATATATTGAAAATGTACAAATGTTATTGCTTTTGGTTGCTTCAGTCTCTGATTTTGTCATGCTTTGGAGGTACAGCTACTGTAAGGTCTTTCCTGCCCCCTCCTCCTGCTTTATCTGTTGTCTTTTTCCATTCTTATCTTCTGGGTTGGGTTCCCTACCTCCACAGTGGGCATGGAGGTACTTACCGTGTCTTCTATCCCCTCATATGTTTTCCAACATGCTTTCTTTGTCTTGGTATGAGATTGCTTGGCTTTGTCTCGGCCCTGGCCGGAGTCCTTGGCTGGGACTGGGAGGGAAACAGTCAAATGCATAGTTAGACCTGTAAATGAGCTCTGTAAAAATTGACTGAAACTCTTCGACAAACTGAAGATTCAATTATTTTTTAACAAATAAGGGCATCATTGGAGAGGAGAGTGATATATACAATACATTAAAATAGTGGGTGTTATTTCTTACTGGAAGTATGACTGCCATAATTTGATGTAGAAGTAGGAATGCTAAATAAGCATGTCATTCATATAGGTAAAGATGACTTCATCAAAGTCATATTGCATCTGGAATTTTTATGGCATAGTCAGAAAAATAATCACCATTATCATCTTTAACTTCTAGCCATGACCAATTGAATTTATTCCTCTTTAACGATGCTCGACAAGTCTGAATTGCGATCCACGAACAGCCCAGTCATTGTGAGAAAATTAGAATGTAGCAATGAGCAAACTTGATTTTCAATCAGTTAATGACAGAAAAAAAAACTTAAATAAATATGATTTCTGGCCAATACACTGAATTATTAAGTAGAAGTGAATTAAGAAGAAACTTCGGCAGGTGAAATGAAGGCAAATCGCCACAAAACAGCAAGCTCGCTTGGGCTTGAGCAAAACAATGACAGAAAACGTCCTGATTTGAACGGGAATGAATTAGGCTACTTACCATTGTTCCTTATAATCAGGTTACCCTATCAGTGAAGAAAAGGTCAACCAGTTTGTTTACAATGCGAGGCAATCGAAATGTGCTTGTAGCAATCTATCCTAATCTAACTTTCGATTTAAAGGTGTCTCCCATTATCATCTCCTAGAGATGTGACTTTCGGCATTCGCATTTTACTTTTTTTATACTTTTAAAACCCAGCTCGTAAATGTGGTCAATTTTGGCTTAGATGAAACAGTGAAATTTATCGCTCGGCGGCTCAGTTAAAGTTGGCTACCGTTGGGATCACGTCAAGTTGGAAAGTGAAAATATGTATAATTTAACGAAGGCTGTGTGAACTTACACTGGGATGTGTTCAGCCAATTCTAAAAAGTGCCGCTTAGCCTTGGCAATAAATCCATCGTTGATATAAACGGCTCCCATGAGCTTTGCGTAGCATTGTGGAACACTCCTAATTACTTTATGGTCATTCGACTACGATTTGTGAATTCTTTTTTTCTTCAGTTCTTTCTTTTTTTTAAAATATTTGAATTTGACGAATTGACAGAGAATTTACAGGTCTACCGTTATTGTTTTGGGAGATATTTTTTCCTTGTAAATCATCTCTCTGTTATGTATTATTATATTTGTTATTTTTAATGTATAATGAAATGTAAGCATTTGGTTGGAGTGTATTCCTTTGTTGGATCTTGTGCTTGTGTCTGGGTGAGACTTATAGTAGGTGATATCAGACTTAAGTACATTGATGGTATGCTCTTGGAATCTACATCTGATCCCTATTTGTTCCCAATTCCCCTTTATCTTACTCTCTCTTGGGTGCTTAATTCTAGAACTTTCGACTATCCTATTTTCTTCCTTTTTACTGGCGCCGTAAAACCCTTCAAAACAAACATTCTTGTCTTTGTTTTTTCTGTGACTGGGTGGGTCAATGGTGGGGTCGTGGCTTCAAACCCGAAAGATACCTAGTTTGAATATTCGCTGCGTCATGCAGCCTTCTTCAACTAGCCACCTCTCCATAGCTCAATTTGCACCGCTGAGCTGGGGTTGACACCTGGGCTATTGTAAAAAGCATTAGGACAAAGCTCCCCTTGAGGATGAATAAAGAGAGCTTTATTATTACGTATTTATTAACTTTATTGTCTATGTTGTGGGGGATAACTATACATAACATTTTACAAGAAGTTGGGGGGGGGGGGGGGGGGTTGCTGTATCACAACATTCATTTACTGTCGTAGCCAAGCTTTAGAATGAATGGGGAAGTGATCGGAATGAGCAGAGAGGTGTCGGTTATTCGAAACGGGTATGGAGCGCCTTTATGTATTGTATGCGTGTGTATCATTGCATACATACACATACAGTGTAGATAGATACTTTAATAAAAATTCCTTTAATGAATCTAATTTCTTCATGCTGGCTGGGTGACTTTAGTTCTGTAGGAATGGAATGATAACAGAATAATAAGGAAAAAATTCGGGACATTTGAATGAGTTTGAGGAAACCGTGCAGGAGTATATGTACGATTTGTAAACATTTGAGTGTGTTCTCTTAATGGGGACCTGTGCTTGTATCAGGATGAGTCATTTCGGCGTCAACTATCAAAGACGCTACAGACTACAGGGGATTGAGTGGGGTGCTTTAGATCTTTTAAAAATCTCCCATTCCTCTCAGTCACAGGTTTCCCGCGGCCTCCTTAAATTTAAGGACTCCGAGAACCCCTTGGTTTTGATATTACTGAGGAAACTCAATTTTTTGAGGTCATCACTACAACTACTACTACATCATTGCCACTACCACCATGACTGCAACCACAACACCATCTTCACCACTACCAACATGAATACAGCAACCTCTTCATCATTATTAATACCAGACAATTACAGCCATCATCATATCGTCATTTTGTTTTTGTTGCTTTAGGTCTCTTCCAACACAATGAGGTTATATGAAGACCGCTGAAACAAAAAAACAAGCAATCTAACAAAAATAGTACAAATGTCAATCAAATCATAACCTAAAGATATCATAAGCTAAATTATAAATAACAAGAACAAACAGCAAGATTTACAGAAAAAAAATATCCCCTGTCAAAAATACAATCACAAACCAAAGAAGCAGGATAGGCTAGTAAAGAGAAGAAGAAACGACATCACTATCGGATCGTACACCCATGCGAACATCATAGGTATATGATTCAAGGTGATGCTCCCATCCAACCACCCGTCATATCGTCATCATCCTTCACCACCACCACAATTACATCATCATCGTTGCTGCCATCAACACGTCATCATCACAACCACATCATCGTTATCACTACAACTACAACTGCCTCATTACCATCCCTACTTCAACCACATCACCATCCCTACTGCAACAATCACCATCACTACAACCACCTCGTCACCATCCCTACCACTACTACTACTACCACTACCACCTCCAATACTACTGCAACCAGTGTTGCAAGCGCCGTAAAGACCCTTAAAAAACTTAGCTCAAAACTCTCTTTCTCTCTCTTTAATTGTTTTTCTCTCTTTCTCTCTCTTTAATTGTTTTTCTCTCTTTCTCTTCATACAGACACAAATCAATAAATTGCACTCATTTTTTTTTATAGTCCGGATTAATTTTCATTTTCACCTTCCAGTATTTACCAATGATAGGTCATCACAAATACTTTGACCTCAAACTATCTCTCTCGCTCAATCACTCAATCTCTCTCTTTCATACAAACGTGCACACACACAAATCAATGCACTCAGTTCTCTGGCCTCGTTAGTTTTTCACTTTCATCTTTCTGTACTTATCACTACATGCACTTTGAGCACTCTCACTGGGTGGGGTTCCTGACCTCCCAGAGTGGGCAGGGGGGTACATACTGTGTCTTCTATCCCCTTATATCTGTTTCCAATATGCTTTGTCATGGAATGAGATTACTTGGTTTTATCCTGGCCGGAGTCGTAGCTGGGAGGGAAACAGTCAAATGCTTAGTTATTGTTTTGGGAGACGATATTTTTTTCCTTGTAAATCATCTGTTATGTATTATTATATTTGTTATTTTGAACGTATAATGTATGCATTTGAGTGTATTCCTCTTTGTTGGATTTTGTGCTTGTGTCCGGATGAGATATAGGTGATCTTAAACTACGTACATTGGTCTGTCATCTGCATTTTTTTTGCCAAATTGGGACCTAAAATTTGCCAAAAAGACCAAAATTTGATGAACTAAGCGTTTCAGTAAAAATTAACACGCGATACAGAAAAAATAAATATAAAAGACAATTTATTACATTTGAGGAGGCTACATTATGAATAGCGTTGTTACAAAGATTTTAAAGGATCATTATCCGTAGAGAGTAGCTTCCCTTGGTTTGGGCCAGGCAAAGCTGCAACATTTCTCAAGTTTCGCACCCTTTTTTTTTTCATTATTTTGTTTCGCTTCTTGTTTTCTCAAAATTTGCCACGCGATTTGCCAATTTTCCCAAAATTTGCCACGATTTGCCAATTTTGGGAAATTTGCGGATTGCCCTGATATTTGCCGCCGCAAAAAATGCAGATGACAGATTGGTGGTATGCTCTTGGAATCTACATCTGATCCCTATTTCTTCCCAGTTCCCCTATGTCTTACCTTTTCTTGGGTGCTTTAATTGTAATTCTAGAGCTTTTTACTCTCCCATTTTATTCCTTTTTACTGGCTTTGATATACAGTAGCCTAAATGAAAATGTGTTGCAAGCGCCGTAAAACCCTTAAAAAACAAACAAAACAATCTCACTCTCACATACACACATCAGTGTTCACTTTTCAGCTTCCTATACTTACCAATGATATATAATTTTAAACACTTTCACATCAAACTCTCCCTCTTTGTCTATCTATCAACCTATCCATCTATTTATCTATCTATTAGTATTAGTCTCTCTTTCTGTCTTCAAATGCATGCGCGCGCACACAATTTAAATCAATTCAAATGTTCATTTCTAGGCAATTGCCAATATGAAAAATACGTTAACTTAGTTTGATTCTGGTAGTTGGTAGTCATTTAGCATCTCAGATGATGGCCTTGTTAAACGCGTGCATAGCGGTTCTCCTTTGTTGGCCAACACTTCACACCACATTGATCGTACACAAGGTTGTGAACGAAAGAGGATCCCGAATGGGTTGGCCGAAAATGATCTAGCAGTCTGGTTCAGGGGTGCTGTGTAATTGAAGGAGGACTCTGAGGAACTTATCGTTATCAGGACAACCACTAGGGCCAACTCTTTGTAGGTTTAATAGCAACTTCTGCCTTCCATTTGATTTGAAATAGTATGGCGATGAAATGCGTAACGTAACGATTGAAGGAGGACTCTGAGGACTTATCGTTATCAGGACAACCACTGGGCCAACTCTTTGTAGGTTTAATAGCAACTTCTGCTTCCAAATTGATTGAAATAGTATGGGCGATGAAATGCGTAACGTAATTGAAGGAGGACTCTGAGGAACTTATCGTTATCAGGACAACCACTAGGGCCAACTCTTTGTAGGTTTAATAGCAACTTCTGCCTTCCATTTGATTTGAAATAGTATGGCGATGAAATGCGTAACGTAACGCCCCTTTCTTTGGAGGACGTCCTTCGTGAGACTTGTACCTTATCAGTGCCCTGTTGGTGCTTGCATCGTGTCATACAAAAATATAAAAAGAAAAGAGAGGGTGGGGGGAGTGAAATGAAACATATAATATAAACAATCAAATAAATTCACCAACAGAAAATAAGGTTTCTGTTTTATTTTTAATATCATTTTTTCTTCTTTTTATTAAGGGAATTTACAGTTATACACATCAACAAAGAAGTCTTTTCAACAGCTGAAATTACAAGAACAAATAACAAACATTTATTATAATAATAATGATGGTGATGATGAGAATAATAATGATAATAATATAAAAAATCTTTAGTAAAAGACTATGACTATGACCATTGCTTTTACGCAATTATTCGTGCCTTTTTTCCTCCTTTCACTTAACAAATTTAAAACATATGCATCACTCATAGGTCATTGTGATGCCTGTCCAAACGAAAAGGAACAGTCTAAAACACTATAAATAGATTATATATCGTCACAGGAACATGCGAGTGGTGAAGGCATTGCACTGTGACCCAAAGGATGCTGTTTTTGTGCCCCTTTTCAGGGACTTTCGTTTTTATTTCCTAGGCAAGATTATTAACTCCCAGTTTGCTCACTTTGGACAAGTTCCCTGTTGACACTAGATGTTTGTTTGATGAATTATCTATATTCTTTCATGGAATGCCTAAGCGACGACATCTCTTGATGCCGATGTGGAAGGGTGCAATTTTTTATTAATACCCTAGGATGGGGTGACTAAAATGTGGCCCCTCCCCCCCCCCCCCCCCCCCCAGATTGAAAGATATTAAACAAATGTGGTAAAATGTACATCAATAATTTGATATATACTTCGCCCTTCTATAGACAAAGAACATCCGACAGGCTATTTGAGTGTTAAGATATATCCTAAACATAACATAACAAATGGTACAGGGTGAAATAGGATAAAATCCCTTGAATGCCCTTAACTTAATAAAAATGCTAAAAATCTATTGATTGAAAGATTACAATAATGATAAACATGGTAAAGATAATGGACTTAAATGTATCCATGTATGTGTGATGTACAAACGTATATCTTTAACCGTGACACGCAAAACACACACTCTCATCCATCCATACTTATAGAACATACCCATAATAAGATAACAATGCATGATAATTACATACAAGATTGAAAGCCATGTCAACAGCAGTGCAAACAAGTATTACTCATTATATATAAATCTCCCTTCTTATAATTCCCTGTCTACTAACACCTTGAAATAATGTATAGATTTTGCATTCTTTGTTTCAACTTTCTAATTGTTTCTTTTATGGACAATACGAATACGGAACCAATTTTATCTTATGTTTGTTTTGCATCTAGTGACATAAATCTTTAACTTGTCCCCTCTAGTAAAAGTAATATTAGAATATGAAAAAAAATTCAGAAAAGTCTATCTTATCCAGACCATAAATCTGTATTGCATAAAACTTTTTGGTAGCTCTCCTCTGTAAACTTTCAATACTAATAGACTGTCTTTTATACAATGGACTTCAGATGCAATTTCCGTATTCTAGAATTGGTCGAACGAGCGATTTGTACAAATACAAAAATATGGTTTTATCAAGACTTATAATTGTCCTATATATTATTCCCATCATTCTGTTTGCATGGCGTACACTATTATCAATATGTACAACAAAATTCAAAAAATTAATTAAAAGTAACTCCGACATCTTTTTCATAAGGCGGAACAGAAAGTAGATTTGACATAGAAGTATCAGTAAAATAATTATGACATTAACATGGATTATTTTTTCCTTCATGTAATTACTTTATATTTCAAAACATTAAAATCCAAATGCCATGTTGTAGACCATTTGAAAAGTGAAAAGAAATCATTTTGTAGAATGTTATGATCTACAAACAGTTTACAGATTGGATAAATGCCACATGGTAAAAAAATGGTCCCAATACACATCCTTGGGGTACGCCGCTAGAGACATTCTTAAAATCTGGCCCCACCCCATTGACAATGACTATTTGTATTAGATTATTAAGGAAGTCTTTAATCCAGTTATAGATATTCCTGTTAAATCCATATGCTTTAAGTTTAGTGAATAATTTCTCGTGTGGAACAGAATCAAAAGCCTTGCAGAAATCAAAATAAACAACATCAATGCATTGATCAGGATCAATTAACTTGGTAAAATCCTCGATCACCTGTAAAAGTTGAATAATGCATGATCTCTTTGGTCTAAGACCATGCTGATTATCATTTAGTATTGTATGGCTTTCAAGAAACTCTATTATTCGGTCTTTCAAGATAGACTCCATAACCTTACAGAGTATGCATGGGTCTGTAGTTTGCAGCATCCAATATGCTGCCCTTTTTATGAATGGCAGTAACATTGGCTTGTTTCCATTCATCCTATAAAGATGTTTAAAAAGTTGCCAAATGGCTTAATATCTTTCAATCTGCGGGACACATTTGGGGGCTGGTCTTATCTACCCCATTCCATGGTACACAAATTGTACCATATTTTATTCAAATAAAATGGTTTGAAATAGGGACAGAAAAAAATTGTCAGCTGCCAAAAATGTATTTTAAACAAGACTTTTTGTTAAAAAATTAGGAGAGAATGCACTTTGAACCGTATATTTCACTTGCATAGGTACATTCGTTCAATTTTACTCCGGAACATAAAAAAAAGCCAGACAATTCTGAAATATGTACCAATTGTATAAAAATATATAATTTTTACATTTAATGACCAGTAGTGTCTTCATAAAATAAATTCAAACGAATTAAATATATTTTCTATAAGAATAAGATTGACTTGTTTGTTTTGTTTGTTTTAAGGGTTTTACGGCGCTTGCAACACATTAAGGTCATATAAGGGCCAGTAAAAAGGAAGAAAATGGGATAGTAAAAAGTTCTAGAATTACAATTAAAGCACAAAAGAAAAGGTGAGACAAAGGGGAATTGGTTCAAATAGGAAACAGATGTAGATTCCAAGAGCACACTATCAAAGTACTTAGTTTGAGATCACCTAAAAGTCTCATCCAGACACAAGCACAGGCCCGAACTAAGAGGAACACACTCAAATGCTTACAAATTATATAATATAATATGTAAACTAAGCATAATACAATGCATAACAGAGATGATTTACAAGGGAAAAAATATCATCTCCCATAACAATAACTATGCACTTGACTGTTTCCCTCCCAGCCAGGACCCTGACCAGGGCCAGGAAAGAAACCAAGTAATCTCATTCCAAGACAAAGACAGAAAGCATGTTGGAAAATAGATATATGGGGATAGAAGACACATTATGTACCTCCCTGCCCGCTATGGGAGGTCAGGATCCCCACCCAGAAGATTGACTTGAGAACTCTCATTAACAAGAGGGAATATTCAGTGTGTAACATTTGTATTCCAATACAGAGGAACTAGGATAAAACGGGGATGGTGGGACAAGCAAATAATCCCTGTTGTAGCCGTGTCCCGTTATATCCATGCTTACAGAATTTGAAGGGAAGCAATACTGAGAGAAACTAGAAAAAACAAAACACAAGGAGCAAATTCGAGTTACCTCCCTCAGTATGTAAATCAGATGATGTGACTGTGACTTCCATTCATGCCCCCCCCCCCCCCCCCCTGCCCTCTTGAAATCACCATACCTCACCCCCTCTTCCACATACTTAGGACACAAGGCGGGTTTGAACAATGATTAATTCTAACTTCCTCCTTTCTTCTGCTTGCCACACATTCCAATTGTGCCACTGACAGCCATTAAGTGCACTTCAAAACTCAAGTAACGCACAGTCCTAGCTTCAGGCTTCACATAGAGCTCTTCAACATCTCACTTCTCACCCAATCAGTTGCGAGACGTACATTCATCACTCCTCACGAAACATACTAGGCCTAAGTGAAAGTGTATCAACTTATTGATCGGGCAGTCACGCGTCTCTCACTAGTCTTTTGTTTTGTGAATTTTTAAATTTCCAGTTGTAGCCGAGCCCTGTTGCAACCGAGGCAGTTACATGCAAGCTGTACTGTACCATAATATGTACTGTCTGCATTCAAATACCATCAAGATATCCAATTTGTACCATCTATAGCCATATCCCATCATAAAACTCTTTCCTTTCAATACATTCCCATTACTTAAACATGATATTAAAAAGGCAAAACCTTTCAGTCTTGCTATGACACATGATTAGAAAATAAAAATAAAATGTAACAAATAGAAATAAACTGTTTTTTGTTTTTAAGGGTTTTATGGCGCTTGCAACACATAAGGTCATATCAGCGCCAGTAAAAAGGAAGAAAACGGGATAGTTATAAGTTCTAGAATTACGATTAAAGAATATAAGAAAAGGTAAGACAAAGGGGAATTGGTTCAAATAGGAAACATATGTCCATTCCAAGAGCACACTATCAAAGTACTTAGTTTGAGATCACCTAAAAGTCTCATCCAGACAAAAGCATAGATCCCACTTAGAGGAACACACTCAAAGGTTTACAAATCATATGTTAAAAATGAAAAGAGTAACAGTACATAACAGAGAGATGATTTACTATACATTCGACTGTTTCCCTCTCAGCCAAGGACTCCGACCAAGGTCAGGACAAAACCAAGCAATCTCATTCCAAGACAAAGACAGAAAGCAATTGGAAAACAGATAAGAGGGGATAGAAGACACAGCAAGTACCTCCCTGCCCGCTATGGGAGGTAGGAACCCCACCCAGGAAATAAACTCTCTCTTAGAATAAACAACAAAATAATCAATAAATAAATTAAAAGTGATAAAATCTGACAATTCAACTACAAGGCTATGGTGATAAAAAAGAAAATTGTCTTCTCCTCTTCCTACTTCCTAACAAACGAAATTTTTTTTAGAGAAAATGAATCTTGAACTTAAGTTCTCGTGCATGAAACAAAATGAAATAGAAAGGTAAAATGTATAAAAGAGTGAATCCTTTTTTTGTAAATTGTAATTACATTATCTTTGTCCAATGAATATTTGTCGTGTAAGTAATCACTTAATAAAAAATGAAAAAAAAAAAGGCCTGCAAAGCGTGTATATTGTGTTCATTGCAGACTTGGGAGAGAACTTTGTTTTTAAGGATTTTACGACGTTTGTAACACATTTAGGTCATTTCAGCACCAGTAAACAGGAAGAAATGGGACAGTCAAAAAATTCTTGATTTGCAATTGAAAACAGATATAGGGGGGATAGAAGACACAGCAGGTGACCTTCTGTCCTCCATGGGAGGTCAGAGACCCGGTCCAGGTAGAGAACTTTCTTATACATTGGACATAAATCAAACAAAGAAAATATTTAGCTTTAAATCAATATCAATGAATTGAAGGAATGACTCTGAAACTATAAGAAAAAGAAAGAGAGAGAGAAGAGAAAGAGAGAGAGGAAAGAAAGAAAATACAATTCAAAACCGAACAGAAACACTATATTATATAAATAAATACTTAAAACATAAATTACAAAGAAAACCAAGTTTACTCTATAAGCTGCAGGAGGGGCATAATGAAAAAAAGACCGGAAAAGTCTATATATTCATATATAACGTGAATAGAACCAAGACCTATTCAATATTCCATCTTGGTTTTTATGCATGGTTAGAAAAAAACCCAACTTAGTGCTGCTTAAAATATAAAAATTATGATTTCGTGGCGGTTACCTCAATCTAGATTTAATGACATGATTATGACCCAAACGATGTGTCATAGTAGTAAACACCTTATCACAGTAGATTTCCATTGAATGTACACACACATATCATGCATAATATAGTAGAATTCAACTCATCATTGGTGAATGAGACGCCACTAGAAGCTGAGGACTGTCAAAAGTATTGAACAAAAATGAACAGCTTTGAGAATGAACCAAATAGTTCTTAACACAGGTGGTTCACTCTGAAAACCTTTATTCAGTCAACAACAAAACCAATTAAAACGATAATACTGCATATAGGAAAAAAGTATTTTTTTAACAAGTAGTCCTTCAGAGAGATAAGGACCATGAAGCTGGAATTTATCAGTTTCTATAGCGTGAAACAGAAAATAACAATTGCTTCCTACCATTTGGATAGGATGATGTCTATTGCAAAATACTTTCTGCCAAATCTAACAGACCCAGCTACCCAAACACTACTGGGTGGACAGGGGAGAAAGAGAAAAATCTCGATCGCAACCAGGATCGATCTGGGTCCCTTTTTTTGGGAAGCGAGTGCTTTACCAACTGAGGTATCCAGAACTCCACTTCATATAGAATCCAGATAGTTTATCCGGGTTTTATGTAGTTTCAACTGTTTTGTTGTTGACTGAAAGAGGGTTTTTGACCCTGAAACATCCATTTCAAGTATTTCTGATCATTTTTGAAGCTTTTCTATTAATGTTTGCTCAATACTTTCTTTTTCAATAATCCTCACTTGTCAACAGTATCCAAAATATCAGCAGCTTGTTGACCACTTGTCCCCTCATATGCCAGGCTTGCTTCATTTGACAATTGTCCATCAGAATTTCCAAAATATGAATTGAAGTCCGACTCACTACTTAAAGACTTCATTTGTTGGACATTTGTGGAAGGAAATTGAGAAGACGCGGAATGACTCAGTGTTTGACTATTGCTTTGAGAGGTTTGTGTTGGATCTGCTGGGTCTTGGTTGTGACCTCTCTTCTTCCCTAGGATGGTGACATAATTGGCAGGAATCAAACCTGTGGTGGTACCGTCAACAGAAGCCATGAGCCAGCCTCTCACTCTTGGCTGAAGTTCTGGAAAGTAAAGAAAAAGAGACATGACAATGTTTTAAAAAAAAAACAAAAAAACATTCTCTTGGTATGTAACAAAAAAAATATGTGCATTTCAAAACATAAACAAATTTGTGAATCTAAAAATACTTTTGACTTGTGTGGAGAATAGTGAGGTGTAACTGCATCTAATAAAAAAAAAAAAAAAAATTAATTAAAATTCTCAAATTTTTCTCATTATTATTAAACATTGATATCTCATACCAAAATAAAATCCCTCCACATATTATTCTCCAATTTTTTTGTCATATATAAACACTTAAAACTTAAACTTTATATTATAACTCATTTGTAATCTGTGAGGATTTGTGGTTTAGTAATGGTATGCCACTCGCAATCAGACTAGTAGGTCTTGAGTTTGAGTCCTCCTCTATGCGGTGCAAAGTTGTGTCTTTGAAAAAGACTGATTTCTCACCGTACTAGTGTTAAAAATGAGTACCTGGCTGCTAACAGCATAGTCTATTTGGAAAAAAATTGTACTATCTCCTTACAGGCAGTATATCTCGTCCTACGTGTTATGTGATGCTAGGGACCCTTTGTAAAGCACTTTGAGCAAGCTAAGTGGATATTGTGCTATACAAATGCTCAGGTTTGATTTATATTGCATTGGTAAGCACAGTAAATATAAAGACAGTAACTATTTGCTATATTAAAAATGGTGTTTAAGATGTTCTGACCGTCTAAGACGGAATGGAATAATTTTTTAAAAACCTGAACTTTTATATTGTGCAACACTAACAGTACACAAGGAGTCCCAATGGACCTGCAAACGGATCCATCGTCATAAGGAATCTGGTCTTCATGATCTGATCAAAAGTGATACCCAATCTGGTGTCTTCATTAACTAAGAGTGCACAAAGTTGTGACCAAATTACCTTTAGGAGCAATCTTGATTTCTTGTCCAGCAGAGAAAGTTAACTCCTCAGACCCTTGGCCTTGAAAATTGTAGTTTGCTTTGGCTACAAAGTGGTCATCTCTTCCATTTGCCCAACCACAATCCTCTGAAATTAAAAAAAATAAATTATTATCAATATTGAAACAAATGGACAGTCAAAACAAAAACACGATGGCCTGATTCCCATGTAAAATATTGATATTGGGGGAAAAAAAAAACCCAACAAAAAAGAGAAAATCAACTCAAATTCAAACATACAGCAGACAAGAAAACAAAACACAAAATATATGTATTTTCTCTCTAACCTCCCCTGCCCCAGAAAAAAATAAAACCTTTTTTTAAAGGGGGAAAAAATAAACAAACAAACAAAAAATGTTTTTAAAACATTTCTTAACCCAAATATGCCTCTTTTTGAAAATGTCCTGAAAAAAAAATAATAAAGTGTATTGTAGTTCAACAACAAACAGATTCACAAGTGAGTAAAATAAAGATATCTTCACCAATTTTCTGCTCATGTCACACAAGCACAATAATCCAAATCCAAATTAAGTATCACTTAGAAAGTCTGATTTGAGTGAAACCAACATGCTCTATCTTGTAAAACATTCTTCAAATAAAAAGTAGTAAATATTAATATGAAATAAAAAATATCAATATTAGTATGGCATCAATAATTCTAATATATCATCTCAATAGGGACTGGAAAAGGAGATAAACGTGAAACACATTGCACTTATTCAAACATATGATCAAACAATCCTGAGGTTACATTTCATTTTTTTTTTTTTAATTTTAAATATTACTATGATTATTGTCAAAACCAATTTAAATTGATTACCTTGGCTAGAAAATTTTGATATCAACTTCCAGATCAAATAGGGTCCTCCCATTATGATACCGAAAAACATGAGAATTGGCCAACTGCTTCTTTTGGGATCTCCTCCAGGAGAGGATGCAGCGGCTGCAGCTGCAGCATTGAAAGCTTTTCTCCACTCTGTCTCAGCTTCTCCTTTAGGTCGCAGTCTCAAAATCTCTAATAATCTCCTGAAATCGGAAATTCAACAAAGATTTACTTTCATTATCCTTTTATTCACTCCGGCCAAAGATTAGGTAAGTTTTTCTGCATTGGAGTAGAGTACAAAATTCATAAGGCCTGCAACAACAAATAAAGCATATCAAATACAGAATTACTGCATCTTAGAAATATAAGCTAAGTTTCATAAATTTTGTGACTTTTAAGATCAATGTAAGTTCCAAATTTTAATTCTTTTTTTTTTAAATCACCCTCTGGATCAATTCAATGTAGCTATTATTCTAATTAAAAAAACTGATTGAAACTTGGCACGAAACCCCTTACAGTAGTATAAGTGTTTTTATGAAAAAAATTGGTTAATTTAGTACTTAAAGGTTTTATGACAAATTCACTTGCTACTTTTGAGTCAAATTCATTAATTAGCCTGTTGACAAATGATATCCGGTGTCATTTTTCTGTAATAAAATTGCAGTGTAAATTCAACTTCTTCCTCCCTCCCTCCCATGGGTGCCACTCAGAAAATCAATGCCCCTGAAAATGAAAAATTACCCCTCACTACCCCTGAAAATGTTTCTCAACTCTTGCACCCCCCCTCCCCTTGCTAGATAAAGCCTCGTCATTTTTTGTGATTGTAATTGTGTCTTCTCAGTTTAAATTCTCAACAAACTTTTAAAGAAAACATGTTAATTCTTTGAATCTTCAACAATTTTATGACATTTTTAATGACCAAGACATCAAATTTACGAATTCACGACCTTGATAGACAACCTGTTGTAGTAGTGGTGGTGGTAGAGATGGTGATGATGTGATAGTGGTTGTAGCAGTAGTGGAATTGATGATGATGCTGATAATGATGATGAGGTGGTGGTGGTTGTTGGAGTAACAGTGGTGTCAGTGATCATTTTGACATGCTGGTGGTGGTCATTGTAAGGAAGGTAATGAAGATGACCTGGTAGTGGCTGTATTAGTGGTGGTAGTGATTGTTGTATACAAGTTGGGAGTTGTAATGATGATCTTGTGGTTGTAATAGAGTTAATATTGATGATGTGGTAGTGTCGCACAAGTGGTGGTGCTTATGATGATGATGTGGTTGTTGTAGTTGTGGTGACGATGATGTGATGGTGGTTGTAGTGACGATGTCATGATGGTGGTTGTGGTGGTAGCAATGATAATGTAGGACAAGGTAGTAGTGATGTTGTGATTGTAGTAGTGGTGGTATTGATGATGTTGTTGTCAATCTCACGGTCACTTTTATTATTTGATGTCTTGTTTATTGAAATCACAAAAGAGCCTCGCCTCTTTATCATCAAATCAGAGGAGGTACAGTCCATTGCAGTACAAGCAGTTGCAGTGAATAACATGGGTGCCCTGCCTCTTTATCCTCAAATCAGAGGAGGTGAAATCTATTGCAGTATAAGCAGTCGATAATTATGGTGCTCCTTTTGATAAAAAGCTTACTGTGAAAACATTGCAGTGCAATTGTTTCACAAGTTCAGTGTAAAAATTGCCTTCCGTTGGTCGTTCACCTCGACCTGTTATGAGGAGGTGGGACACAAGCCGGAAAATCTAGTACTGAAAAAACTGTACCCCGGAATATCCCGGAAAAGTGGCACCTATGCTCCCTCCTCCCCCTTTTCAAGATTCAAGCAGCATTTGCATTTGATAAATATATATTCCTAGTAAGTTCATCTTAAAAAGAATGAAGGGTTTGAAAAATGAGAAAAAAATTGGTATTCATGAGGTTAAAGCCACCCTGAAAATAAACACATCATAAAATATCACGAATCATTGCTGCATCTCGTGTACCTGAAAAGATATCTCAATGTTCTGATAAAGGCAAGAGCAGAGAACACTTGAATGAGCTGAGTCTTGAGTCTTGCAAAGTTGTCAGCCACACCAATGACAGCACGGAAAGAGTTGTATACAGCTGAGAAAGTAGAGTCCAACATCATGCCTACTGAAGTGACCTGAAAATAACAGTAACAATAGAATTTCTTAAAAAATGAACATTCAATGAAGTAAAATTTTTTTAAAAAGGGGGTGAGGGGGGGGGGGGGAGTTGGGAGCTATATTTAGAGTACATTCAGAGTTTAAAAGGTCTTAAATTAAAAATTCAATCTCTTTGTTCAATAAAATCACATATTCATTGAATTGAGGAATCAACAAACTTATTAAAATAGCCAGTGTAGTTTTGATGCATATGTATAAGACTCTAAATTCAAAAAGCCTTGATTTAACTTTAACAACACTTCATCAAATAATGATTTTCACAAAAATAAAGGTATATAGAAAGAAAAAGAGCTACATTTTTAGTGACTGATATGATGTACTCACTGCGTGGACAATACTTTCAATAGATTCAAATGCTGGCCGAGAGCTCTCTTCCGCATGCCTGGCAAATGAGCTGGTTGCATTTTGTAGCCCATAGCCTCCATGGCTTGAGTATGGACTGTTATACATACCCCCATAGCCTCCAAAACTGTAAGGATTACTGAACGAGCTATATCCACCACCATAGGCACCAGAGTAACCACCATACCCACTTCCATACGTTCCACCAAGTCTGCTGGCATATGATGATTGTTGGGCAGGGCGGGGAGGAAGTTGAGGAGGGGAGGACGAGGATGTTTGCACTGGTGATGCTGCTACACCACCGATTGCACTTTGTAAGCTTTCTCCACCAAGCGCAGGGCTGTAACAAAGTAAGTTTATACAAGGACACTTTTGACTTTGAAATACTACTGCAAATAAATTTATATTAAAATCAAATCTTGACGATCTAAGAAAATGGCATTGGTGATAAATTTATAAGTAATAGTAAAACCTCTAACTCTAACATGCCGGCCCAATTGAGCTATGTTATAATAAATTATATTATTTTATATGAAAGAAGAGAGGAAAATAATCGGAAAGTGGTCACCTTAGATTCCAGCAAACTACACATCCAGTCAGCACAACTCATGGGAGTTGGTTCTCAGTCAATGCAGGAAAATCATACAGTTACAATAAAGAACATGAAAGAGAAGAGTACCATGGTTTAGACCTCCATTTTAGTGTAGTTGGTAAACAGGACATGAATTTATCTCCAAAAAATACCAGCAATGAGATGATAATGTTACAGTTTGTGACTCTGCCAGAAAGGAATAACAACCTGATAAGAGTGGTGGAAAGTGACTTGAGTGTTATGACATTGGTGGACACAGAAGATTTAATCGTCAAAGTCAACTTGTTTAAAAATTCAATCATTTCCTTCATAGTGAAGGATAATCCATGTCACAATAAAGCGACTTCAGTGGAAAATGGAGAATGGAATTGACGTGTGCAAGAGCCTTACACTGGAAAGTCATCCAGGTATATGGATGTGCAGTTGATCAAGAAATCGATATTCAGTCTGAAACGATGTTTGTCAACAAATTTCTCATCCCTTACCCAATCAAAAGTGAACTGAGAAAATAATTGGTAACAGCAGACGTGGCAGTCATACCTAGGTCACTGAGGCTACATCTATTTCTTGTGTCATTGCTTCATCATCTTTACTGCAGGGCATCATTTTAATTTTGACATTGTTTAACACCATTTTTTCGCCTTTGTACAGCTTCGTTGGGTATCATTTTTACGCGAAGAGCACCATCGATAATCAGAACTTCAGCTTAAGCACCAACAATGACATTATTGTTGATGATGTTTGATTTCTAATCTTTTTAAAATTCCGTTTGTTATCATCATCAGCATCTTCAAGTGGTGTTATCACTCACAGTAATGATGATTCTCAATAAACAATCATACCTGTGTGAAAATCGTATTATAATTACAGAAATTGTCGGTAACGCTACTCTATTGTTTAAGGACGTATGTGTGTGTGTGTTTGCTTGTTTGTGTATGAATGTGTTAGTGTCTATCTATGTATTAATGAGTAGTGTAATAATTAACACAGAAACTTAGAAGTGAGCACTTATCACTGTCAATGAAATTGTCATAGTTGACAATGAGTGACTATTATTTTGTTATGGTCTTTGGCTGTATTGATGATAGAATGAATTGTTGGAAGCAGTAAATGGAAGTATTCTTCTTTTTGTTCTTATTCTCATCATCATCATTATTATTATCATTATTCTTATTATTATTGCATGTTTTTAAAGTTGTAAACGATTACTAAAAGCATGTTATCCGTTTATTATTATAATTGTTAGAATAATTTGTTCAGAGAGATATTATGATAACTTTTGGCCAATGGCCTAAAATAAACATTTGAATCTTATTCAGAGACATTATACTACTATAATTTATAGAAACAACCTAGACGCTGTGTGGGACCCCTGTCCTAGACAAGATTGAAAAAGAACAAAGAGCAACTGCAAGATTCACAACTGGATGCAAATCCAGAGACCCGGTTTGTGTCACATCCTCCCTCTAGTCACTTATATGGAAACCAGTGAAAAAACGGCATAAGGTATCCCGTATTGTTACCTGACACAATCATCAACGACCCAAACACACCCATCATCATCCGTCATCCCAAACTACATAAAAAGCAAATCAGACATAGTTACGCTAACGTAGATAATACACAATGTTACAATGCATTACAACACACTAACCATTTACAGTACAATAACAGACATACAAACCCAACTTTTTCCCCACGAACATTAAATGACTGGAATGTCCTGCCACTGGACATAATGAATGCTGAATGCTTGGGAACTTTTAAAACAGTTTTGAAAGCACTTGCTCGTCAAAGTAATCTGTGATTGTTCCCTTGTTTGATTGGACTGTAACTGTAACTGTTACTGAACATTTGCAGTGCAGTGAGGATAATGATGGAATGGAAGATTGAAAATTGAAACAAAACTAGGCACTTTGATAACTCCAGTCCAGTGGCCGCCGACAGGCTCACTGTGTTAGTTGAAACTGAAACTCGTTTTTTTAAACTTTATTTTTCGCAGCAGTGAGATCACATATTCTCTCTTTAAAGTAAAATTGACAAAAAAATTCAACATAAAAATAAAAATAACCCTTAAACCGTTTGTTGTAGAGAAACACATAAGGTATCAAATTTTATGTTTTTTCAAGTCCCATCCACCTGACTGAACTGGGTCAAATTAAGATATTTTTGAATATTTTTATCAAAGTGCCTAGCAAAACAAGCTTGAGTTATTTTAAAGGGAGGCCTTCCGAAAGCTCCTACTCCTACATCCCCAGTATTCTTTAAAAAAAAAAAAAATGTTCTAGTAGGGGGGAAACTTTTTTATAATGTTCTAGTAGGGGGTTTGGGAGGGGGGAGACTTAAAAAAAAAAAAGTTTCCCCCTCCCAAACCCCCTACTAGAACATTATAATTATATATTTTAAAAAATAGGATTCTGGGGATGTGTCATGAACGGATTTCTCAATCTAGTTCACGATATGTAAAATAAAGGAAAAAGGTAAGAAAAAGTCTCCACCAAAGTGGGCGTTCTCCATATATGGGTGGTTAAAAAACATGGTGTTTTTACACCTCCATTGACAGTGTATCTTAACGGATCGTTTTTATACACCTCCGTCACGCATGCGCATTCCACCCAATTTCATTAGCGATATTGTGTTTCTGTATTTGGACATGGCGAAAGTTATATTGTGACATCTGTAGGATGTTTTTGTTAATAAATTTATATAAAAATAATAATAATTTAAAAAATCGAAATATAAAACCAGAAAATAGAAGTTGCATTGAAGGTAAAATAAAGACCTTATTAAATGTGATGGACAGTCAGGCGGCTCCATAGCGCAGTGGACAAGCTGTCAGACTCCAACCTTGAAAGTACCGGGTTCGATTCCCATTAATGACATTTTTTTTTTTTGATTTACTTTGTTTTTGTTTGCTTTTTTTCTTTCTTTCTTTTTTTTAAAAAAAACTTTTTATCATGTTTTTAAAAAACTTCGACTTTAATTTTCTAAAATTATTTATATATTTGAAATCAGTATTTGTGTGCCATGTTTCTTTTTACTTTTGATTTTTTAAATTATTGCTATTATTCTTTAATTTATTATCATTGTACATCGGTAATCACTAAGCAGCGTGCTAAACTACAATCTAAAACTATTTAAACCTCATGGACGTATGCAGCAACATTTTCATTAATTTACCATCACCGCCAACGGAGGTGCATAAAAACGGTGCGTTTTTGTACACCTGCAATGAAGGTGTATAAAAACGCCACCGTTAAAAAATGCCATGTATCAAGGCATCACGCGAAGTCCGGGAATGTCCATCCGGTAATAGTAATAGAATTAAAATCAGAGTCAACACTTGGCTTAGTTTTAATCAACAATCCATTATCAAGTAGTAAGAAGAGCTTGGGAAATGAATGCAACCCCGTTTTTACACCCATTGTGACGTCACAAACTCAGGGAAGAAATAACACATAACAGTGACACCCAACAGTATAAGTACAAGTTAAGTAAGTACAGGTTACGGTTACCCAACCAACATGAA
This sequence comes from Berghia stephanieae, assembly GCF_034508935.2. Classification (NCBI taxonomy): domain Eukaryota; kingdom Metazoa; phylum Mollusca; class Gastropoda; order Nudibranchia; family Aeolidiidae; genus Berghia; species Berghia stephanieae. The sequence goes on along the minus strand of NC_088360.1, from coordinate 129,902,765 downwards.
AATCACAACTCAATAGCCAAACAACAAACATTGAAACAATAAATACGTTCCCACAGATGTAGAGAGCTGAGCCGGTGTTACCAATACTTAGCTTCTATAACCAGGACAAATAATTCGTTTGGACAGAAAAATAAATAAAAACTTACCGCTTACCGTCAAAAGCAGTTTAGATTTGAAGATACATTTGTTTTCTATCAAAAAACATTCGGTACTAGACAATCCTTGATGAATTTCAAAAGTTGTGTTTGAAATTATATCCTAAATATTTTCATGATCATTCCTCGCTAAATCGTGTGTTTTTCTCGTCTGACCCATAGGTTGGTGCCCCCTTAGTGCCAGCCGCTTGCCGCGCAATAGCCGCGCAAAACAAAGGTTTTTTAAAAAGTTTATTGAGAAAAAGATACGGAAAAAAGTGTCCCTAGATAGGTATGCAATTTGGTGCATAAGTGCAGTAAAAATTGGTGCGCAAAATTAGTTCGTAGAGGATGCGAGACTGTGTGTGTGTGTGGTGGATGTGTGTGTGTGTGTGTGTGAGTATGTGTGTGTGTGTCTCTCTTTCTTTCTTCCTTTTTTTTTGGGAGTGCCTACGTACACGGTAACGGGGCATCTAGCCTCAGGATCTATGTACACATAAACCGGTTTACCGTTGCAACATTCTGTCAGTGATGGTCCTCGCTGTCGTGACCGCGCGCGCTCGTGTGTGTGTGTGTGTGTGTGTGTGTGTGAGTTGTTTTTTTTAAATCAAAACAATTTTAACCATTAATGGCGAGATTCCATCTTACACTCCCCAAACTCCAGATCTTAGTCTTAATGTTATCATTAAAAGACAAGCTTTGCGATTTATAGTTTAATTGAAGCCCGAGTCGAAATATACTCTTACTACTGCTCTCTTCGTGGAAACGATTTATTCTGCATAAGCAATCTGGAGAAAAAAATCAGTGTCACTGTAAAAGGTTAAAATTTCACGAAGTACGCTCCGTGAACACCGCTGTAACAATCCTTTGATCTACGTCATCAGGCAACCCATTGTTTCTTTCATCTTTACCCATTCCCCCTTACTATCCCCCCATCCCCCCGCCCATCTCTCTCTCTCTCTCTCTCTCACCCTCTCTCTCTCTCTCTCTCACCCTCTCTCTCTCTCTCACCTCTCTCTCTCTCTCTCTCTCTCTCTCTCTCTCTCTCTCTCTCTCTCTCCCTCTCTCTCTCTCTCTCTCTTGTCATAATGTTATCCCTTCCCTTCCCATCTCAATGTAAAATGAAAACGTTCTGTTGTTTGCAGATACATGTATGATTGTTTTGTTTTCTCTCTCTCACTAGGCTAGGATTAAAAACCAAGACATCAGGTAATGGGTGTCTAATGCCAAAGTATAGATTCTCTCTTTGGCCAATTTAGTCACGCATGTGGCAGTCCAGCTATTTACTATGTTCTGCCTATACCACACAATAAGTGGGATTTTGGGGGGTGGGTACGAAAGAAATCAAGGTCATAAGTAACCGTGCACAAGAGCTGTATAGGGAATTGGTTTCTGGGGGTCTTGCAAATACCAAATATTTTATGGAAAGCTTTTTCGAACTCCAAGACGTCTGGTTTGTTTTGCTATCTTGGAACAAACGAAACAGAGATGTCTTGATGTGTGGCCTAGTTGTCTGATTTTGTGACCTGGATGTAAGGTTTTGTGACTTAGATGTATCCTTTTGTGTGTGCAAGCCATGCGGGTAAGTACGGCGATAGCTTGCCAGTTGAGGAAAAAAAAAGGAAGAAGCAGCGTATCCGCATTTGAAAAACAAAACAAAAAAAAAACTGAAAAAACAAAACAACTTAACCTTTTAAAGGCGAATATCAATCTTACTTGGACCAAAAATAAAATCTTACCGTTTTCATCAAAAGACAAAAAACAAATTACAATTTAAAAACTTGAGCTTTTATATAGAGCAATATCCACCCAACGTGCTCAAAGCGCTTTTTATCAATATTCTTACTGCTCTTATGGTGGAAACGTTTGTTTTTTCTGCGTTAAAAAATAATATAAATGAAGACTATTATTTGAAAACAAAAAAATCAGTGTCACTGGCAAAGGGTTAATTGCAGTACTCCTGCATCCAGTGAGACTCCTACGGCACTTGCTAATCATAAAAAAGGAAATAGCAGCAATCAACAATACTAAGGTGAAAAAAAAAAGAAGAAACAAAAAGGTGGGTAGGGGGAAGAGCAAACCCAGTAGCAATGCAACCTTTTAGCGGCGAAATTCGATCTTTGACCTAACACCAAATCTTCTATCATCAAAAGACAAGTAACGGCAAAACTATTATAGACAATTGAAGTCCGAGTTGCGATAGTCTGACTACTCTCTTGGTGGAAACGCTGTATTCCCCGTTAACAATAATAAAGATAAAAGCAAACTACTATCTAAAAGCAAAAAATTAGCTTCGCTGTTAAGGGGTTAAGAACACCTGCAACTGCAACTGCCAGCATCCTTGAGATGTCTACGTCACCAAGGTCACCAATCGACACGTCTCCCTCTCGTCGGCATGCACCCCCCCCCCCTCCACTCTCACGGTGGTGGTGGCGGCGGATAAAAAAGGCCTTTTTTTCTTTTATTCAATCAACTTGACTGCTGGTGGACCCTAGGCCTCTCTACAAGTCCAAGAAATAATACTCACTTTTTCTCTCGCCAACGAAAATATCTACCCCCTACCGGTCTAATTATTTGTAGCAGACGACAAATTTCTCAAAAAGGTCACGTGACACTGTAAAAACAACACAGGAAGTCCATGAAAGCTTATTTACGACATTTCCTTTGAACCGTGTAAACAACAAAATTTCGTTTTCATTCGACTCAACGGGTCAGATTGGCCGGTATTTTTTTAACGAACTAAAGTTCTGAAAAATCAAAATGTTTCTTAGAAAGTTGAAAGATGCTAGTTTTTGAAACAGAGGTATCTTTATATTTTACGTGAATGCATGCTCAAGGCGAGTTGGACGTGCAGCGGAGGTTGGTCGGCCAAAGGCCCACCTCTCTAGGAGCTTTCGGAGGGCCTCCCAACGTGTGCAGTATGAGAGTATGTAGTAATGTAATGTGGTGGGGTAGAAGTAGAAGTTAGAAAGTAAAAAAAAAAGGGAACTTCTGATTCTGATTTTGCTGACACTGACAGTGTCAGTGCCAGTGACACTGCTTCTGCCATGGTCCATGGTCACTTCTCACTTATCTGACAACTTCCAGGTGAATCATTAGAGATAGAAATAAACTAATCCAAATCATTAATAACAATAACAAGTTACAAACCTTGACATTGAATTTGAAGGTAATGAAACATTATTTTGGAAATTTACACCTACTCTCTCCCAGGGTTTAGGAGGAGCAGCCATGTTGTCTGTTTTCACTGTTTTCTTTGATCATTGATCTTTCCTAAACCGAGGTCGAGGGGTTAGAGTTCATTTGCGAAAAAAACTGCTTAAACTGCCTTAAGTAGGGAGGAGGAGGTGGGAGTGGGAGGAGGGTGTGTTAGATTAGAAATGCCACCTTGGCATTTTCCATCCCCAAGCAATAGATTATCCAAACACACCAAAATTTTGTCTAAAACCAATGTCGTGTTTAGTCCGTAGTTGATTAATATAATTTAATTTTGTTATAGAACAATTGGTCATGCACCAACCTGACCATTTGTTTGTATATTATTATTATTATTATTATTATTATTATTATTATTATTATTATTATTATTATTATTATTATTATTATTATTATTATTATTATTATTATTATTATTATTATTATTATTATTGTTATTATTATTATTATTATTATTATTATTATTATTATTATTATTATCATCATCATCATCATCATCATCATTATCATTATCATTTGATATAGCGCCAGTATCCACAAATAGTGCTCAGAGGTGCTTTACAATAGTTTTTTTTTTTTTAAATAACACATGTTCATTCATTCGAATCCAAAATCACTACAACAGTCCCATGAGTCACATACATATCTTGTTCGAAGTTCACATATAATCCCGATAAGCAGAATGAAAAAGATTGTGTACTTATAATATCCATGTATCAATCTGATCTTTTCTTTTGTTTGTATTAACTGTAATATATTTATATTTTCAAAAACAATAGGACGTTTAAATGTCTCTTGCCCCATATAACCCTTAATATGATATCATATCACAAGCTCCAGCTTTTATTTCATCAAGATACAAGATGCTAAACATTGATGTATATGCGACGCGAACATATTTGCAGGTATTATAACCGGATGCGGACAATATTATGGGCTCATTTTAAACATTGTTGTAATGGAGAACATTTTGCGCTGGTTTGAGAGTATTTCCATAGCAACACTGGGACCATAACAATTTGTGTTATCAGACCTGCAAATAAGTTCATGTCGTGTCTTTGAGTCAGCAATGCGCTTCGGGCATAAGTGAACGTAATGGACTGCGTCCCTCTATAACAATCACTCTAGCCGTGGGTCATTGCAGAGAGTGTGATCAGTGGGTGTCAGTCTAAGCTCTAAGAATGATTTTTTTAAGAGAAAAGAATCGCTTTTAAATTATAATTTTTAGAAAATTTCATACAGAAGAGTAATATGTTAGTAAAATGAAGCTGAAACTGAAGCTATCGTTTCATCGACTATCATTTGATTGCTGAGTGCAATGCAACAACTGCCAAACAATGTCTAATGCTATCTTGACGGATCCTCTTACTCTTATTAATGATTTAAGTTGTTATAACTTTTGAGAAAAGTACATGACATGCGTTTAGTTTTGTATAGACTGTTTTTCCTATTCAGTAATTTAGCTTTTTGCGACCTATGTATTTGGCATTTTTTATAAACTCGATTTGGCTGTACAGGGAAACTTGGAAAAAAGACGGAAAAATGCTATGGGGTTTTTTGTTTTGGGAGGCACTTTTGTTTTGATTTGATGACTGCACCAGCGTGTACAATAAGTGATTGGTGATAGTTGGTGAGACTAGGTCCCTAATCTTGACGATGATTTTTATTTATAAAATCGCAGCAATTCTAGTTTCGTGACCGTGATTTAGTACATAGTCAAAATTACTGAATCAGAATCGTAATCCACTCACTTGTTTTGACCCACTTGAGCTTCAACTTGAAAGCACACTCCACCGTCATCGTGACCGATTAAAATTCTGTTCTCAGACACAAGATCATCGTCCAAGTAAACAAAAACAAATCTAACAAGAATGGCCGCGACGGTAAGTGTCATAAACCTAAGCGTACACTCGGGGGTCTTGAACTACAACTTTACTTTATGTCCCAGCCAACCAGAAATAAGAGAAGTATTAGAGTTAGCGTTAGAGTTTGTTTTATTTTCCACGTTTGCTAGAGTTCGTCTATTACTTGAGCTCAATTTTTTTGGATAACCACACTTGCATTAAATCATTTTTAGTTTTGATTGTAATACATTTTAAAATTTTAAGTTCTTTCCTACTCCTACTTCCTACTATCTGACTAAATTGCAATTTACTGTTAAGGATGCATTATTGATTACATGAACTTGAATGTCATATATGTGTTTCAGAATGACAAGACAAAAGATCACAATGTCAAGTTATCAAAGGCTCTTTCTTGGCTTTTGAGGCATGGAGCTGAGAAAGAGGGCTTTACTTTGCTAAAAGGTATTGGAATGGAATAAGTCAAATCCATCTCATATTATTATTGTTGTTGTTGATGTTATTATTATTATTATTATTATTATTATTATTATTATTATTATTATTATTATTATTATTATTAAAATCATTCTCTAAATTTTACAATCGGATTTGAAATGACCGATAGTCAATAATACATAATTTTTTAATTTTTTTTGGTTAAAAATTAATAAAATATTTTATTAAAAATCGTGACCGGCATACTACTTAGGTGAACATTAATTTTTTTTTTCAATGGACTATAAAAATAAAACTGTTATTTTTGTAACTTGATTAAAATAATTCTAAATATATATATATATTTTTATTGTTTGTTTTTACAGGTGGTTTCCTATATGTAGAAGACATCCTTAAACATTCGAAATTTCATACAGCTTCTATTTCTGATGTTCGAAATGTTGTGGAAAATAATGACAAGCAACGATTTGCTCTGGAGACAGATGAGGAAACTGGAAAATTAAAGATAAGGGCAAATCAAGGTCACTCCTTGCTAGTAAGTCATGATGTATTATGATAAAAACAGTGTAGTTCATACTCATATATAAAGGCAGTGTTGGTGTTTTGTCAATTTCTCATTTTAGGTTATTTCTTTTGAGTTCATGTGTTCCATTTCATAAATGAAACAGGAAAAATAGTAAGAATAAAAAAATTAAAAAAATTGTTTTCTGTATCATATATTACAGTAATTTTAATTTAATCTTTTTCAAAAAAATTGTTTTTGCCTTGACATAGCATTAGTTATTTGTATTTGTCTCTCATCACCATCATCCTTCATCTATACGTCCACCTCCCTCGCTCTTTCTTCATCCATCATTTATTCATTTTCACATCAAAATAAAGGGATGAAATTGACGTGTTCATAAGATACTTAGATCACCAAGGAAGAAATGGATCAAAATTTTTGCCAGAAATCACATCTCATAACATAGCGGCCAACTGTCCCGATAAAATTGGGAATGTCCCGATTTGACAATATGGAGAAAAACAAAAAGATTTTGTTAAAAATTGGACTGTTTATATGTAAGGTAATGACCCTGGCATGTCCCAGGATTATGATTTTTTGACTAGCAAATCAAAACAAGGAACTGACAAATAGTGGGTATAGCTATGAATCTATAATATATATTATAATAGCCCAAACATACTGCCATTTTGGGTTATGGCAGTGATGCGCTTTAGGGTGTCCCATTTTAGCTCTTTGAAAAGTTGGTCACTATGTCATAATCATTGGCTCACTTCCTTCCACAGGTTGATGAATTGGCTCTAACTCCTGTTACAGTACCCGACGACTTTCCTATTGTTATCCACGGAACCAATAAAAAGGCTTTTCACTTTATTTCTCATGAGGTTAGTTCATGAGTAGTGATAATTGATTGACTGGTGTTAGTAATTTATTTTTTCAGGGCTGAATTGTGATGGATAAAGCTTTTGTTAATTTTCGAGTATTTTATGCAAACTTTTACTATGACAGCAGTAGCGACTTTTGTTGAAGTACCTTCCTCTTTTTGATCTACTTTTCTTCGGAATGTTTTGCTCATGTAAAAGTAAAACAAAAGATAATTTTAAAATATACAAAGCCATAATGGATGGAGCATGTATGTAAACATGAATTTTTATGTGGTTGCTTTGATGTTGAATATTTTTCTCAATTAAAAGAAAACAAACCCGTGTGGTGTCCGGGGTCCCTCAAATGAGAGGGTCAAGAATAGCCCAACGCCAAGCCAGCGTGTCGTAAAAGGCGACTAATGGTGTGTGATTCCCCCATCTTTGAGTCACCTGGTCCTCCAGGTTGGGGGTTGGCAAAGGGTTAACACCCCTTTCCGTTAAACTCAAACCGTTACAGAAACACAGACAGACAAACTAAATCCTTTTTTTAGCTTGGGCGACCGAAGAGTTTCTGGAATTACAGAATTTATGAAGGACAACAGACAAAGCCGAAAGGACTCTGCTGACCCGATGACGTCTTCGCCAAACAAGCAGCTTCGAATTGCGTCGTGGAACGTTCGCACCATATATGAAGCAGGAAAAAGCTCTCAAGTTGTGACTGAGATGAGAAGATACAGGCTGCATATACTTGGAGTAAGCGAAACCCACTGGATACAATCCGGACAGAAACACCTCAAGTCTGGGGAGAAGATTTTATATTCAGGGAGAGGGGACGGGATTCATACACAGGGAGTAGGAATAATTCTAAGCAAGTTTGCCCAGAAGTCACTGAGAGGATGGGAACAATGCGGAGAAAGGATCATCATGGCGTCCTTTACAACACGGAGTAAGAAGATCAGCATGAACATTGTACAGATCTATGCCCCAACAAATGATGCAACAGATGAGGACAAAGATACATTTTATGGTCTGCTACAACAAGTCATTGACAAGTTGCCAAGGAAAGACATCAACATATTGATGGGAGATGCTAATGCAAAAGTGGGACAGGATAACGTAGGCTATGAAGGTATCATGGGACGTCATGGCATGGGAGAAATGAATGATAATGGAGAGAGGTTTGCAAATTTCTGTGCATTCAACAGTTTGGTGATTGGAGGATCAGTGTTCCCCCATAAGAGGATCCACAAAGCAACTTGGGTCTCACCAGATGGTGTGACAGAGAATCAGATTGATCATTTTTGTATCTCTCGTAGATTCAGACGTTCATTGGAAGATGTGACAGTACAGAGAGGGGCAGATGTTGGATCAGACCACCACCTGCTATTGGCAAAGCTTAAGCTCCGACTCAGAAAACACGGGGCCAGATCACATACAAGAAGAAAATTCGAGGTGAATGCACTTGATGGGGAAAAGAATGAGGAATTCAAACTACAATTGAGTAATAGATTCCAACCTCTTACTGAGCTCGAGGAGGACATAGATGTAGAGTCACATTGGGCAAAGATCAAGGAAGTCTACATAACAACTTGCCATGAGGTATTGGGGTAAAGAAATCGGAACATAAAGAATGGATAAGTCCAACCACCTTGGACCTTATTGAAAAGAGGAGAACAAGGAAGGAACAAGTGAATGCAAGCCGAACAAGGGCTTCAAGGCTGGATGCACAAGAGCAGTATCGAGCCATAGCTAAGGAAGTCAAAAGATCTGTGAAGAAAGACAAGGAAGCATTCATGAACAGACTTGCAGAGAAAGCAGAAGCAGCAGCGACTGGAGGACACATGAGGATCCTTTATCAAACTACCAAGACACTTGCTGGAAAATATGGGAAACCAGAGGTACCAGTCAAAGACAAAGATGGGAAAACTATTTTTGGAAAAGAGGCTCAATCTGAACGATGGAGGGAACATTTCAACTGCCTTCTGAACAGACCACCACCAGACAACCAGCCAGAAATTTTGCCTGCAAGGAATGAGCTACCAATTAGCTGTGATCCACCATCGATAGCAGAGATTGTGGGTGCCATTAACAAGATGAAAAGGGGGAAAGCTGCTGGACCAGACCAGATTCCACCGGAGGCTCTAAAAGTTGATGCGAAAAGAAATGCTGAGGCCCTGCACCCACTATTTGAGAGAATCTGGAATGACGGGATATTCCCAAAGGATTGGAAGGAAGGACATCTTATCAAGCTTCCAAAGAAAGGGGACCTCAGTAATTGTAATAATTATCGAGGCATCACTCTTCTTTCTATCCCAGGAAAGGTTTTCAACCGTATTATTTTAGAGAGAATTAAGAATGCAACAGATGCTAAACTGCGGGACGAACAGGCAGGTTTTCGGAAAAACCGTTCAACCACCGACCAGATTGCCTCTCTGCGAGTCATAGTAGAACAGTCTATAGAATGGAACTCTCCTCTTATTGTCAACTTTCTGGATTACGAGAAGGCTTTCGACAGTATTGACAGAGCAACATTGTGGAAAATTCTGGCACATTATGGACTCCCTGAAAAGATAGTAAACCTCATTAAGGAAATGTATGAAGGATCAAGTTGCAGGGTTGTACATGAAGATCAGCTTACTGACAGCTTTGAAATTAAGACTGGTGTCAAGCAGGGATGCTTGCTCTCACCATTCCTGTTCATCCTTGCCATTGATTGGCTAATGAAGGAAACCTCCAAAGGGAGAAGAAATGGGATACAGTGGACCCCCTGGACACAGTTGGATGATCTGGATTTTGCAGATGATCTGGCTCTTCTGTCCCACACCCAGGACCAGATGCAAGCAAAAACCACAATTATAAACAGCCTCTCGGAATCAATTGGTCTAAGAATTCACCCTGCAAAGTCAAAGGTCTTGAGGATAGGTACGCGTCAAAGGGAGCAGATCAAAGTAAAAGATCAGGAACTCGAAGATATAGACACTTTCTGCTATCTCGGAAGTATAATTGACAAGGATGGAGGCACGGAAGCAGAGGTGAAAGCACGAATAGGAAAGGCACAGGCTGCATTCACATCTTTGAACAGAGTTTGGAGAACTAAAGATATCTCCCTTCAACTAAAGCTAAGACTTTTCAACTCAAACGTGAAGTCTGTCCTACTGTATGGATGTGAAACTTGGAACGCATCACAGGCATGTATAAGGAGGGTACAGATTTTCGTAAACAGGTGCATGCGTAAGCTACTCAGAATAAAATGGATGGATAGAATAAAAAATGAAGAAGTATGGAAAAGAACACAGCAGAAACCAGTGGGAGAGGATATAGGAAGAAGACGATGGAGGTGGATTGGACACACGCTTAGAAAGAATGACTCAACTATAACAAAGAAAGTATTGGACTGGAACCCTCAGGGCAGAAGATCAAGGGGAAGGCCACGAGGAACATGGAGAAGAATTAAAGAAGCTGATATACAAAGAAGTGGTAAGACCTGGAATGAGATAAAAAAGTTGGCTCAGGATAGAGAAGGATGGAAACTGTTTGTCTGTGGCCTATACCCTGACCCAGGGTGAAAAAGGCAATGATGATGATGAAAAGAAAACAAAACAATTACAATTAAAAAACATGAATTTTTATGTGGTTGCTTTGATATTTTTAATATTGAGTTTTTAAAAAATTTTTCAGGGTCTGAAGAGAATGAATAGGAACCACATACATTTTGCAGCTGGAGAACCAGGAGAAAATGGTGTCATAAGTGGTTGGTATTTTCTCTTTTTCTCCTTATGTGATCTTTGTGTCTCAATGAAGTACATTTTAAGTTTGAGATTGCGGTAGGGGACAAAAGTGATGCCTTGTCAGTTGTGTTTTCAGATTGATCACTTAAAATTTTTTTTTTGAAATATGGACATTTGTGTTGTTTCATAAAGACTATTATTAATTTAATCTCACGATCGCATTAAAAATAAAATCAATTACCTTTGTAAAAAGCTGCTACAACTCAAGAATTTGATGTGATACGGAAACTTTACAGTATGAGATCAATGCGGCTATGTGGTCTTGTGGTATGAGACTCACTTTCGGATCGGAAGGTCCTGGGTTTGAGCCTCGCTCAGTGCATTTAGTTGAGTCCTTGGAAAAGGCTCTGTACTCATATATTCTCACCATACTCAGGTGTAAAATGAGTACCTGGCTGTAAACAACGATGTCTTTGTCCGAAAAAATTTTAATATCGCCTAACAGGCGTCATGTCCCATCCTACATGTTAAGTGTTGCTGTTGTCCAGGGACCCATTGTAAGGCGCTTTGAGCATGTTTAGTGGATATTGTTCTATATGAAAGCTCGATTGGAATTAGAATTAGTTCTGGTAAGGTTGGCAGGTCTGGCTAAGGGGCATAATATATTCATTAGACTAAATCAGGCAGGAGATTCTCTTTTTAAACTCTGAAATCACATACCAGAGTCCTAAATGTATTGATGCTCTCACTCACTCAATCCTCTCCGGGCCTGCTGGCACTTGAAGCGATGCAAAGGATCTTCACCTGGCCCTGTCAGCAGCTATTCTTGGGGCCATCTTGAGGGACAGATCTTTCTGTTTTAGGTCCCTCTCTGTTGTATGTCTCCAAGTATGTCTCCTTGGGGGTGCCTCTCTTCCTCTTTCCTTACGGTGTCCATCGCAGAGCCTTTCTTATCAGTGTTTCATCTGGTCTGCAACAGACACGCCCCAACCATTGCCATCTTCTCCTTTTATTTATGTTCTGGTACAAAATTTTCATTTTAAACAAAGTTTTATTGAAATTTAGATGCTCATAGAACTACAGATGCAGCCCAAAATTCCTACAAATTTTTCGTACAAGGAGGGGTGCCTTATGGCACTTGTCAAATATAAAGTTTTTAGTAATATATTATATGTGATCTTTATTTCTTTTTTGTTTGTTTTTGTCTTCACTATAGGGATGAGACAAAGCTGTTCCGTGATCATTTATATCAATCTAAGGAAGGCATTAAACGGTGAGATTATACAGCTGAGATAATGAAAGCTATTAATTTTTGTTGTTGTTTGTTTTTCTTTGTTATATACCCCATGCACTGTGTTTAAATTTAGGCCAGTCAGTCTAATTCAAAAAGAAATATTGTTTCTGTGACTTGTTTTTTTTGTTTTGTTTTGTTTTGTTTTTTTGGGCTTTTTTTTTGTGAACACAGATTTACGATTTTAAAAAAAGAAAAGTTTGACCATCCCATCATTTATTTTCTAATTTGTGCTCAAAAAGACCAAAAAGTATGTCAAGGGGCTATAAAAATCCTAAAAACAAACAAAAAATATAATCGATAACTGTTGTTCCAGTTCCATTAAAAATTTATTTTTATCTTTTTGATCAATATTTTCATATGTCACAAAATATTCTCATTATCATCAAACCCTGTTCAGTTTCACAGTTATTCAATGAATAGCTCAGGTTGAAATATCACTAATCATTGTGATACTTTTATTTTTTATTTTTAAAGCATTCCTTGCAAGTACAAGATTTTTGTTGGGATTATTGATTTTTAATATTTTTATTCTTCTTACAGATGGCTTCAAATTTTTTCAGTCCGCCAATGGTGTTATACTTTGTCCTGGTAATGACGGAGGAATCCTCCCGACTACATATTTTGACAAAGTAGTGAATCGTACTTCCAAAAAGAAGGTATGAAATATATTGTCATCATTTGTAATTTTCTATTGTGAATATTATGTTAATCACTTGTTCAATGTGTTATAGTGCTATGCGTTTAATGTCAGACTAGAATGTTCCTTTAGTGGTTTTCAACTGAAGGGAGTTAAAATTGTATAGATGTAAGGATATTTGATCTAGTTGTATCACTCATGGCTTGTGACCTGCATGTCCTGGGTTTGAGTATTACTGTTAGTGGCATAATGTTGTGCCCTTGGATATAGCTCTTTACTCACAATTTATTATACTAAGATGTAAACTTAGTACCTGACTGGAAATTATGTTGTCTGTGTTGATAAGAAATTATGATAGTGCCTTACAAGCATCATGGCCTTCGTGCTACATGTGAAGTGTTTTGTTTGGCTTGGGACTCCTTGTAAAGCATCTAACGGGATATTGCGTGTCACAGAGATTACTGCTTATTTTAAAAAAAGAAATAAAAGTTATCTCACTTTATCTCACCCCTATTTTTTATCATCCAAAACCTTTCATAAAACAATGAAGTCTTTAAAATTAAGTAGAATAAAGGCAAACAATTCAATTGAATTGAAAATATTTCTGCTACCATCTGCATCTATTTCGGCTTGACTTCGTGAATGTGGGTCACAGAGCGATGTTTTAATGCCCTTTTTAGCATTTATGAGTTTTTAATGCTATCTTACATTTCAAATGAAATGAAAATCTACATTAAAATGGGTGTTTATAGCCCCCCCCCCCCCCCCCCAAAAATAAATAAATTATAATTTAATTTTATTACTATATCCCTTATCATCCAAGCTAGGAGAAATCTTAAATTGAACGTTACTTATAAACCAATAAACGAGATATAATCCTATATTAACTTGGACTCTTTTTAAAAAATTTTCTTTTCTGTGCAGATTCCATTTCATCAAGGAGAACCCATTCAATCATCATCCATTCAGGTTGAAGATCAAGTAGCGAAACAAAGAGAAGAACTGTCTTCTGTAAGCGCTGATGACCTGGCTGATGAGTGGGAAGGACAGAAGAGGAGAGGGAAGAATAAGAAGTCTACATCTTGACGATCACAATTGATATTTTTAACTATGTTGTTTTAGTTCATACGGAGTATGCAATACTTATTAAAATGTCCTGTTTATCATGACCTTATAAATGGATCTAGAATATGCCATTCACACGTTTTAAATGCATACCTACCAAGTACCCTGCAAAATCGTATTCACCCCTATTTTTCTGCCATATTAGAGAACTCTTGCAGCTGGAAAACAATAAGCTCCGATTTTTTTTCCTTCTCTGTTTTCTGGAATACTGTTATGAAACATTTAGCATGAGTATCTGATTCTTATTTTATTACATCCCTCTCACAATTTCATCATTTCTCAAAGACACAAAATTTACGCTCCAAAGTGCACACAAAGCATCGCTTATTTAAAACAGGAAGTTGGAGTGAGTTTTTATTCAAAATATGGATGTGGATTGGATTCTAAATCGTATTTTAAAATCCATGAAAAACGACTTTGTGTCTTATTTTGCTAAGAAAAAGAAAAGCCGGTAGGGATTATGTTAAGGGGAGTTTATGTTTGTTCTTTCCTCATATATTTTTCAAATAGGCAATGAACCTTTCATTTTATTAGAAGAAAAATAAATAGCAACAGTTTTGGTGACACTGACAAGAAAATGACTGTTTCAACAAGTTGTTCTGTACCTAAATGCTTTCATCTTAATTGTATTTTCAAAGAGTTTCATATATGTTTTCATATATAAAGTACAAAAGGCATTGTAATATTGATGATCACTGCTAAATCGGCAAATGTAAGTGATAGGATTACTTTAATATGCTAATAGAGTGCATGTTTAAAGTAAAGGGGGTGTTAAGCGCCGTGTATAATTATCAATTAATTTTAAGATAACATGATGAAAAGGACATTAGCAGCTTCATAAAACATAAATGAAATTCCTTCAAAATATATATATATATATATATATATATATATATATATATATATATATATATATATATATATATATATATATATATATATATATATATATATATATATATATATATTGTTTAGAATAAGCATTCAACCTAAACATCAATATATAATAGAAAATATAATATCAATTTGATAGATGCTCAGTCAGCAACAATCAGCTTCTCTCAAAATGGCCATCAGCTCAAGCCCACCCTTGTTAGCTTGGAAAAAATGAAGATGAAAAAAAGATAAAGTATCAACATTGAAGAATAATGAAAATAAACACTTGCCTGAGCAAATGGAGTTGTTTCCAGAAACTTGGGCAATGAAATAGCAGTTCTAGGGTCTCGTATTGTGCAGATTTGTTGTCTTGTGGTATGACACCCGCCTTCGGATTGAAATGTCCTTGGTTTGTGTCCTGCTCTGAGCGATGCATAGTTGAGGCCTTGGAAAAGGCTCTTAACTTACATTCTCTCACTTTACAATTTATTATTGTTCAATAAAAAATGGGACTTATTGTCCCCTTTACCCTTATATATCTATTTGGCTGTATCTTAAATTCATTAAATCTAATTATCAACACGTCCATTCCTGGATTTCGGTACAATGAAATAATTTTTTATAGTAAAAATTTGACTTTCTGTACATAACGTTTGTTCTGTACCTTTCAGTAAATGGTCAAACTAAAGGCTATAGTTATAGGTCAATTAAGTGAGAACACGTGTTAATCATTCCACATCTATTTCATTCTGAATCATCTGTCTTAAAGAACATCTGATCACTCATCATACTCCAGTTACAAAGACACAGTCAACTTTCATCATTATTTCAAAACTATTTTTAACAGGGGAAAACAAAACATTTTAATAATTTTGGCCAGAAAATGCGTCCTTCAAATAGTAAAATGACCGTCGACTTTAAAAAAAAAAAAATCCCAAAAAAACTCTCAAACCCGGGACTAAGGAAGTCCCAGGTTTGAGAGGTTTTTTTTTATTGAAAGATAAGGGAATGTTCTGTGATTTGTATTTTGTTCTTATTTGAAACTGTTATATTCATCATTGTTCATTATTTTTTGTCTCGGAGTAGATCTGCATACACATGGAGTTTCACTTAAAGTTCAAAGCACATTAAGAAAGTCGTTTCATGGTTTTCGTTTGTTTCTGCTATTGACCTGTCCCCACAGGAATATGCGGCTGCATCGCACCCGATGCCGCCGCATCCTGAGGCCTTCCGCATCCGATTCCGCATCCGTTAGCAAAAAAAAAATAAATAAAATATAAAAAAATTGGCTCTTTTTTGCCGAAAATTTTGGCCTTGTATTTTCGTTTTCAAAGAAAACCGGCGTTTGGTTATCCTATTAAAGCAGAGGTAGCCCACTCTAAAGTGCCATATTGTGACTCACTCCAATACCTGGCCGGCCTGTCTGCAGATATCAGAATACAAATTAAAGCAGAAATGGACTTCATCTCTGAAAAGTGCAAAGTCTTTGTGCACGCAACAGACTTGTTTCAAAGTCAATCAACAGTTGCTGTCAAGGTAAGGCGCTTTCATTTCAGCAGGTCTATTTTGCCTATAACACATAATTATGCATGTATTGCTTTTTTAAGACTTTTTTTTTGCATATCCTCTGTTGTATAGTATCAACTCAGTCCAGTCTAAGATTTAACACATCACTCCTCCCTCTTTGAGTTTTAAAAAAAATCGTTACTCTAGTCATAATGGTCGTCATTGCCTTAATCACAGGAAACTATATTTAACACATAAAGTCTGATAAAAGTTGCCTGTGTTCTTACCACCAATAAAATCATCACTTTCATTCTATTTTATACTTCTTGTAAGCCAGCCAACAAATCATACTCATGATTCCGTTTTTCTCTCTCTCTTTCTTCTATTTTTCAAATCCAGGCATGGTCCAAACTTGAAAGTTTGCAGTACTCCTTTAGAAGCTGTGGAGTCAGCATGAGGGAAGCATCTAAGCATTTCCCAGAAGACCTGCCCTCAAAGGACAAATTGGCTCTGCAGGACCGATACTGCCAAGCTGTCTCTTCAGTGTCAGAAAAGGTTGATAAGTATATGACCCCAGATGGCCGACCAGCAGTTGAATTTCTACAGCAAATTCAATTTTTTGATCCAACTCGACTGGTGACATTTGACTTTAACAAAGACCGTTTACAGAGGGCTCTGCCTGGTTTGTCTGCTGTTCCAGAGAGTGAGTTTCACTGGTACAGGGAAACTGTGGGACCACAAGCGGTTAAAGTGTCTGGGGGTTGCCAGTGGACCTCACTATATTCTGGAACAGCAAGGCAGATGAGTTGCCTCAGCTGTCAAAATGTGCACGAAAGTATATTTATGCTCTTGTGAATTCAGCTGATGCAGAGCGAAGTTTTTCATTGTACAACCTGGTCTTTTCAGACCGCAGACGATCTTTGAGTGAGGATAACCTCAAGGGTCTTGTTTTCATGTTTTATAACAATTTTATTGATTCTCTGTTGTAAGTGGTACATGTAATATTTCTTAAATTTCTTTTTAGCTTTAGACAACCATTTAATAAATTACAAAATGACATCCAACTCAAAATACAATTTTATGTCGAGTTATTCTCACCACCCTGTTGCATGCCTAAACGTTATCACCAGTGTTGTGATTAGATTTAGTTAGTCATTAATATTGTTGTCATCGTATTGTGAATTAATGTTGATTTGATTTACTTGTTCTCTCAGCTTATAAATTTACATTACCACGTTACAAAATGTCGGATGTTTGGCATAATTTATGGCATAATATTGGATTTTTGGCATAATTTATGGCATAATTTGCCCTTTTTTTGGCATAATATTGGCATAATTTTGCCCCAAAAATGGCATAATTCCGCGGGGACAGATTGACTATGATAAAGCCTCTCTGTGATAAAACCAAATATGTAAATTATAACAGCCCCTTTCTTCTTTGTTTCTATTAAATTATGGGTCTGGGTGGGGTTCCTGACTTCCCATAGTGGGCAGGGAGGCACTTACTGTGTCTTCTGTCCCCCAATATCTGTTTTCCAACATGCCTTCTCTCTTTGTCTTGGAATGAGATTTCTTGGTTTTGTCCTGGTCCTGGCCAGATACCCTGGCTGAGAGGGAAGCAGTCAAATGTATTGTTAGTTTTGGGAGATGTTATTTTCCTTGTAAATCATCTGTCTGTTATGCACTGTATTATGTTTTGTTTATGTATTATATATGATTTGTAAACATTTGAGTGTGTTCCTCTTAGTGGGGACCTGTGCTTGTGTCTGGATGAGACTTTTAGGTGATCTCAAACTAAGTACTTTGCTAGTGTGCTCTTGGAATCTACACCTGTTTCCTATTTGAACCAATTCCCCTTTGTCTTACATTTTCTTGGGTGCTTTTATTGTAATTCTAAAACTTTTTACTATCCCATTTTTTTCCTTTTTACTGGTGCTGATATGACCTAAATGTGTTGCAAGCGCTGTAAAACCCTTAAAAACAAAACAAACAAATATAGATAAATACATAGTGATATTTTGGCCGATTGATATTTTGCGCAAAAAATAATTTATGGTGTTATATTCCATTCAGTTTTGTTTTTTTTACTATGTATACCGTATTTTGTATTCTTATATTTTCTAAAATATTTTATTATTATTATATTAAATATATTTTTAAAAAATATATTCTCATACATTGTACAATTTGAAGTGTATAGATAATTTTTATTCTTCTGAGCTCTATCGAAGCATAATAAATATGTATGTCTTATTTTTAAAAATGATTTTCTTCGTTTTAAAACTTTTTGACCCCCTCCCTTCAAATGTGAATAATCTCGGCCCTAATTGAGATAATTACAAAATTCAAACTGCATACTGTCCAGAAATAGTGCCTCAGTTAAAATATGAAATAAAATGGGATTCGAATTTTTCCGACATTCGATGGGTTTTGCCGGACACCAGGGTAATAAATTCAATATAAAAAGTGGTTGTCCTGTTGTTGTTTTTTTTTTTCTCTGATATTTTATGTTTATTTTATATATTACAATCTGAATTAAGGATTTGCATCATGTTGTGATAATTTAAACAATTCATCATCATGTAGATATTTGTTTATTTGATATACGATTTTGAATTAAAATAATATGAACAAGAATATATTAGAGTCTAAGTTTTATTCCTTTCGTATTGAATATTGATTTCACCAATTTAATTCACTAGTTATTATGTGAACAATCAGACACTATGTGTTATTGTTAAATGGGGTATTTTTGAAATCCTGATCCAAATTTAAGTAAGTATCTGGGTGGGGTTCCTGGCCTCCCATAGAGGGCAGGGTGGCACTTACCGTGTCTTCTATCCCCCGATATCTGTTTTCCAATTTGCTTTCTGTCTTTGTCTTGGAATGAGATTATTTGGTTTTACCTTGGCCTTGGCCGTAGTGCTTGGCTGGGAGGGAAACAGTCAAGTGCATAGTTATTGTTTTGGGAGATGATATTTTTTTCCCTTGTAAATCATCTCTCTGTTATGTATTATTTTGTTTGTTATTTTGAATGTATAATGTAAGCATTTGAGTGTATTCCTCTTAGTGGGATCTTGTGCTGGGGTATGGGTGAGACATTTAGGTGTTCTCAAACTAAGTACACTGATAGTGTGCTCTTGGAATCTACACTTATTCCCTATTTGAACTTCTCCCCTTTGTCTTACTTTTTGTCCTCAAGTTCTTTTTTGTTGTACATCTAGAATCTTTTCACTATCCAATTTTCTTCCTCTTTACTGGCGCTGATGTGACCTAAATGTGTTGCAAGCGCCGTAAAACCCTAAAAAACAAACAAATTTAAGTATTACATTACACTCTATACTAGCATATTACTTGCACACGCATAGTTCCCCTTGTCACGGTAAGATCGTATCTGTGACGATTTGACTTTGGGAGAAGACAAGAGGAGGTGAAAGTGAAATAAAAATTTTTGTTGGCTTACAATTTATATTGTATTATTTTAATTGTCAAAGTGTATTTTGCAAACTACTATATGCATCCCAGCATCCATAATTTATTGTTGTATAAATCACACTTTTGTCTTGTTTCTTTGTGATCAATAATGCTTTTAAAAATACGAGTCGATTTTGTTTTCAGATATGCTATATCATATAGGACTTACATATTTGGATTACACGTTGAGGGAGTCCAACCTTACAACTGGGTGTGGTCTTCTGACCAGCCTTGCTGGGCCATATGTTTCTCCGAGGGCAGTGGCAAGTGAAGTCCTTTGATAAGGCATTTGTCACCGGGTGCAAAATGAGTACCTGGTCAGCAACAACATTGTCTCTGTCGAAATACATTGTAATAGCGCTGTACAGGCACCATGTCTCGTCCTTCATAATGTGTTGCTGTTGGCAAGAGGATACTGCCCTATATTGCAAAACAAATATTTCAAACACCTTCTTACACTCCACATATCATTTGGTCTTAGAGTGATGATGCTTACCGTGGATCCGCGGCTATTGCCCCCCCCCCCCCCCCCCCACACACACACACAGATCCTCAATTCGCAAAGATTCCCGTACATGCGGGTGGTTGGATGGGAGCATCACCCTTGAATCATATACCTATGATGTTCGCATGGGTGTACGATCCGATAGTGATGTCGTTTCTTCTTCTCTTTACTAGCCTATCCTGCTTCTTTGGTTTGTGATTGTATTTTTGACAGGGGATATTTTTTTTCCTGTAAATCCTCTGCCTGTTTGTTCTTGGTTATTTATAATTTAGCTTATGATATCTTTAGATTATGATTTTGATTTACATTTGTACTATTTTTGTTAGATTGCTTGTTTTTTTGTTTCAGCGGTCTCTCATATAACCTCAATTGTGTTGGAAGAGACCTAAAGCAACAAACAAACAAAAAAAAATTCCCGTACATGTTTCTTTCATTTCTCCTATGTATTTCTGGGGCTCAAGTAATGGTATCAGGGGAAATTACTCAACTACTTAGAGAGAGAGAGAGAGAGAGAGAGAGAGAGAGAGAGAGAGAGAGAGAGAGAGAGAGAGAGAGAGAGAGAGAGAGAGAGAGAGAGCATTGTGAAAACAGCCTGAGTAATGGGGTTCCAACAAAGTAGTGAATTTCCCACGGCAACAATGTAATCAATTACTCAAGAGACAACGACCCATCAAAGGATGATATTTTAACAAATAGATGAAAGTAGATGTATGAACAGTCTGCATCCTGGGTAATTAG
>NC_088360.1:129839362-129876862 GCF_034508935.2 Berghia stephanieae | reverse complement strand
ACAGAATATATGTCTAATTTATCAAGCTCTTAAAATTGGAATTTTATGTTTCTGCTTATACATATTTATTTTTCAATTCACTTTCCGACATCATTGAAAAAAATGTAAATGAGTACGTACCTGGCTGTTGCTGTTATCTAGGAACCCCTTTTCCGACCAGCGCGCTTTGAGAATATTCAGTAGATGCTTTGCTATATACAAACTTGTGTTTTCGAAAGTTTATTTTAGTAATTTAAGAATATCTCTAAATTGATTTGCACATTGTACATATTTTATGAAACCACTAGGATATAGGGTACTTACGTCAGACTATAGACACGATGCTGAAGCAAATTCACGCCAACCACGAGGCCATTCGGTCCAGAGATGACGAGGTGGTGTCCCTGAGAATGGAACTGGCCAGTGTAAAGAAAACCATGAATGATAAAATGTTTCGAATGTCCAACAACATCAAAGGCCTAAAACAACAACTGAACGACTTGCGTCAGAGGGAATCCGTCATCAGTGGTTTGGAGAATGAGGTAAGGAGAAGTAGACAACGCATGTCCCTATTAAAGGGGAATAATATAAGAGAATGACTAACAAAATTATAAGTATCTCGATAATATATAAGAAAAAAAAAATAAAACAAAAGAAACAAACAACACGAATAATACAAGAATCTACATAAATATTTTTAGAAAATAAAGAAAAGAAAAACATTTAATGGCGATATTTCTTTCCTTAATTTAATCAATAGATAGTTTTTATATTTTGAATAAACCCGATTCTTTTCATGCCAGAGAATTGTTTTAAATATATCACGCTTTCATATCTAGACTAATGGAAAATTAGTTGGATGCTTAATGTTTGTGCCGTTCAACCAATACGGTCTTGTAAAGATCAATACGAGATGGCCGTTGTCTAGCAATAGTTAATTGACAACAAATACACCGTGCGCTATGATTTAATTGATTGACATTGTGCGGCTATGTGGTCTAGTGGTATGACACTCGCTTTCGGATCGGAAGGTCCTGGGTTCGAGCCTCGTTGGCGCATATTTGAGTCCTTGGAGAAGGCTCTTTACTAACATTCTCTCACCGTACTCAGGTGTAAAATAAGTACCTGGTCGTTAACAGCGGTGTCTCTGTCCGAAAAAAGTGTAATATCGCCTAATAGGCGTCATGTTTCGTCCTACATGTTACATGTTGCTGATGGCCAAGGACCCTTTGTAAAGCGCTTTGAGCACATTTAGTGGATATTGCGCTATATAAAAGCTCGATTTTTATTTAAGACATTTTATTTATAAAGAAAGATTGGCACGAAAAGAAAGCTGCATCTTATTTGTATTTTCTAAAGTGTTATTTCAAAGTTTTTATAAGATAACTGAAGTCTCAATGTTATCATATTTCACAGCTGAAAAATTGTACTTCAAAACAAGAGGAACTAATAACATTCCAGGAGAACCAAGACAGCAAACTGAGTGAGATGGAGTGCTCGGTAAGTCACCGTTCTTGGAGCCTCAGGTATTAAGTCTCTCCTTACCAGCCATTTTTAGAATTTCCCACGAAAATTTACATCCACCCAACACACACAAAAAAATAGACTTTTCTTTCTCAAAAAAGTAACAAGTGCATTCTATACAGAATGTTGTTCAGCAAAATGAGCTCTACAACACAGTGTTCAGTATTTATAGCTGTAATCAAAGCATTTCTTTAAATATTGTGATGTACAAGAGAAATCAGAATGAGTAAACTATAGGTTGCATCGTAACGAATGTGATGATTTTCCTATGGTTTGTATGGAGAGGGTTAAGTGAATACGTTTTCTACCTACTGTAGACTTTGATCAGTGACTAAATTATTATAATAGAAAAGAATCCATCTCAAGTAAGACAAGTATCTTATTGTTCTGGCCCATTGTTTTGTGTGATTTGTGAGTTTTATTCACTTGAAGAATTCATCAATATACATTTCAAATATTTATTCCATGTGAGTTTTCTTTCTTTGGGTTTTCAACGTGTTGGACACAACTGAGGGACATAATCAGTGACAAACACGTTGCCCCATATAGGGTTTTGCATTGTCTTTGATCTGCGTACTTTGTTGAAACACGTATAACAACCTACATTATGGTTACCTTTTAAGCTTTCAAAATAATCAATACACAAGTGATTGAAAGGAAAGTTTTCTTCAAGTTTTTTTTCTTATTTGTTATTTTTTATCAAATTAAGAATACATAAAAAAGTTAAAATTTCAACGCTCTTTCCAACACATCACATAATTAAAGTTAGCTTAAAAGGCGATGGCTCCGTTTTAAGGTCCGTCTCTGATTGGACAATACAGGATAAAGCCATTAAAACCCCGAAATCACCAAGAAATTATCTCAGTGTTTCCACCAAAATTCGAACCCACGCCCCTCCAGTTAACGGACGCGGATTATTTCTATGTTAACGACCCCCTGCGTAACAGGATATATAATATATATTCGTATCTAAAAACCAAAAAGAATCCCACATTCTACATCCTTCGTCTCATTGGTACGCGTAGTTTATGGTCTAATGGTATAACACTCACTTTGGACAGGTCTCGGGTTCAAATCCCCCTGAGGATAGTGTAAAGTTGTCTTTGGAAAAAGGCTCTTCCCTACCATACTCAGGTGTAATTTGTGTTAATAGTTGTCTCTATCGTAAAAAAAAAAATTCTTGCGCCTCATAGGCGTCATGAATCGTCCTAAATTTGGAGTGTTGCTGATGGCTTGAAACTTCATGTAAAGTACTTTGAGCGCATTTAGTGGATATTGCTCTATATAAAAGCTCTAGTGTAGTGTTAGTGATATCGCGCTTAATAGATGCTTGTGTTTATTATTTTTTTAAATCGATGGTAGTGTCTGGTCAATAAAAGACATGACATAAATACGTGTAAATTCTGATTTATGAAATCGTTTTAGTCCCAATCTGTAATTTTATGGATGAATTTCCCACCAGATCATCGAGTCTTGCCACCAAGCCATCGCTGACATCAGAACCAAACAACTGAAAGAAAGCGAGGAAACTTCCCAAAACCAAGTCCAGTCATTGACTAAGATCACAGCCGTTCAGGGAATTGTAAGTCTCTTGCTGCCTGTCCAGTGTTGATGGTCAGTGGCGTTGTTGGTCTGGGACACCTGAAGTGCTTTGAAAAAAACATGTATTTAAAATTTTGGCCAGAACACTCATCCTCCTTCAAATATCGATGGATTGAAATGACCCTCATCTTGCCAAAACTCTCAAACCTGGGACTACGCAGAGTCCCAGGTTTCATAGTTTTTGGCAAGATGAGGGTAATTTCAATCAATCGATATTTGAAGGATGAGTTTCCTGGCCAATATTTTAAATATGTGTTTTTTTTCCAGAGTACAGAATCCTTGTGAAGTGTTTTGAGCACATTTGTAGAATAATGCGTTATATAACAAAGGCTGCCATAGTTTTTATAAGTTTAATGTATAACGCGTTGATATCATGAGGTTTTGATTTAGCTAATCTACCCAATAGATGTATATAACTATTATTTGAAATGGTTAATTTAAAAAATCAGAATTTAAGATTTTGTTTGTTTGTTTTGGACCGATTACGATCTGTAATTAAAATTGTCATCGTGTGAAAAAAAACCCAAAAACATGACGACTTAGGACGTCAGTCATGTGACACAAAATAATAAGATTCAGTCCACAGAATTCGGAAGAGAAAGGGCAGCGTGGCTCAGCGGTACTGTCTTTGCTTCGTACTTCGTACCTGAAAGGTACCGAGTTCGCGATCACCCGCTGCTGCGCTGTGTGGCCTTGAGCAAGTGATCTCACCCTAGCTCAAATTGCGGCGCTGCCCTGCGGCTGACGCCTGGGTTATTCCAGTCTTCCCTTGGAAAAGACCATGGAGACAAATTTCCCCTATGGGATGAATAAAGGGAATTTGATTTTTAATAAAAAATTTTTAATGGTGCGCTTGATACAACTTTGTTATTGAGTGGTGGATAACGTCGATTACAGAAAATCCCTCTGGTGGCCAGGTTGAGATGCCGGGGCTCAAATCACCTTCACCGCAAAATTTTTAAATCTTTATTGCCATCTGACACTTCTCAATTCACTTCACCTCGTGTTACTATTAAAACATAAATATCTGTTCCACTCACTTTGCCGATTATCATTCAATTCTTTGAGTCATATTTTATTGCAAACGATGAAAAGATCAAAAGAATTCGTCATTGTGAGAAATCCGTTTGGTCAATCATTATCGGTATTCAAAATTCGTAATGTCACTTAAAATATAAGCCCGCATGCAAAAAATCACAGCTCCACATTTCGTAACCTTGGAGGCATTTGCAATATTTCCGTACACACAGGACTTGGAACGGACTATAGTTACTTTAGTTCCATCTTCTAATTATAGGTTATTTCCTCTAATTTTCATCCTTAACGTGAAGTTACACAAAGATATCCACTAGCCCTTACAAAGACTTTTTCACAATTTTTTTTTCCAGCTGAAGTCGAATGTTCGGTCCGTCCAGATGCTCTTGGAGAAGAAGACACAAGAGGATAACAGAAGATTCCAAAAACAAGAAAATCTGATGGATACTTTACAGCCCAAAGTTGGTTCCTGGAAGATTTTTATTTTTTATTTAGTTCTATTGAGATTAAATATTACAGAATATATAGATATTATTGTAATGGAATATAACACAGTGGTTTCTTTTTAAGGCAATGATTTTTTATAACGAATATGGCTGGCTACACATTGTTAAACCGAATAGTGTCGGCTTCACGAAAGAAAGTTAGATGACAGAGATTATAAAAAGTTAACTTATTAAAACGAACTAGAATATGAAACATACGAACATCATGATGATGCTGTTGTTTTTGTTGTTGTTGTTGTTGATGATGATGACGATGATGATGATGATGATAATAATAATAATGATAAATGAAAATGATGTACTTGTCATTTCGTCATTGACTCTGAAATGTTTTTAATGATCCTCAAAATAAAAACGATTATTTAAAATTCATGTTGCCGTCAATTGAAGTTGAAATGATTCTATCTCTTTTATCTCTTATAGGCATGTTCTGACCTCCTCAATTGACAATTTGTTTTTCTTTATTTCCACTGAAAACTGACCAGATTGACCAAGTCCTTTCTCTGGAAAATTCCATCAACAAAATGGCCTCA
This sequence comes from Berghia stephanieae, assembly GCF_034508935.2. Lineage (NCBI taxonomy): Eukaryota > Metazoa > Mollusca > Gastropoda > Nudibranchia > Aeolidiidae > Berghia > Berghia stephanieae. The sequence goes on along the minus strand of NC_088360.1, from coordinate 129,871,683 downwards.
TGGAGGAAATCTAAGACGGAGTCCGACAAAAAGCTTTTTGAGCAACTGAACAATAAAATACTTAATCTTCAAGCTGCCATGTCCTCAAATCAACATGTAAACCTTTATAGAACACATGCGTCATTTTCTAAATAGTTAAACGTTATCAAATTAGGATGGAATTTTAATTCACGGGACAGCGTGGCTCAACGGTACGATCTTTGCGTCTTACCCGAAAGGTACCTATTTCGAATACCGGCTGTGCTGCCTGTCCTCGAGTTCCATTCAAAAACACAAATTTATTACTATAAAACATTGTAGATGTGCTTACTATAAAGTCTACCTAACTGTATATCTGTATTCCTTAGTATGACAATTTGTGATATCTGACATCTAATTGTTGTAATCGGCTGATCATTAATCTTTATTTGAAAAATTAATAGCATACATTATTTGATTTCAGTGATAGATTATATAATAGAAAAAGTTGGGCTTTTTTTATTGTTGTTTGTTATTTAATCTTTTCTTTGCTCTTTATTTTATAACCAGACTGATGGGCTGGAAATCAAAATGGACGATTTGGTTTTGAGCAGGGAAAATAAAACCAAAGACAGCCTGGACACGATCCAAGCACGTTTTGATGAGGAATTACACAGCTTGAAATCACGAGTATGGCAGTTCTTTTAAATTTGAGAAATTGCTGAGCGGATACCGGTGTAAGATAAAGATATTTAAAAAGTGTATATGAAACAGTAGTATCTATAAGGCAAAGCAAGAAAGAAAATATAAGAAAATTGAAAAAAACAAAACAAAAAAAAAAAACAAAAAAAAAAAAACAAACAAAACAATCTTCCTCTTCAAACTGCAAGGCAATCCATGTATCTATCGGATATATTTTTGTGTCTTTAATTATTCGTCTTCAGATAAAACATACAGAGGCAAGTATATTTGGCATAAGCAAGTGGCAGAGGGACAGATTGGAAAATGACAAAATGTTAAAAGAAATCGGTGACACCAGTTTAGAGGAGTTAAAACAAAGGGTAAGAACTAATTTCTGTCTGGACCCCCTTACTGTTGTTTTGGATATTAGAGACATTCTGATTATAGGCGCTCGATACAACTTTCGTAAAATCACTAACGTATTCAAAGTTTGTCTAAACGCCACCAGGCTCTTCAAACTGGACAGCGGTCAAAGTTGGACAAGTGTGCCAAAGTGTGGTTTGACAACAGCTTATTCGACAAGGAAAATGGTTTCTTGGTACCACGAAATAATAGGAGCGATCTATATTCAGGTTTTCGTCCAACCTAGTCATCGATCACATGATTTGTTGCTGTACAACGATGGACATTTGTCAATGTATCTAAACACGCTGCTTTGTTTTTGAAAGTTGTAAACATACCCATGAGTCATGCTGAGCAAAATGACCAATTGTCACGTTGGATATTTCACTTTTCACTTTGTGGGTCATTTTGAGCACACTTTGCAATGTGACCAATGACCTCGAGCACATGGAAATGTAATATAGATCATGCCCACTGTAAAATAGCTCTAGCTTGGCACTTGTGCCAGTTTGGGGAGGGTGAATTAGAGGCGTGGATAAAAACTAAAATTACAACAGACAATTAACGGGTATCTACGCGTCTGGTTTTGAGTCTAGCTCTGGTAATAATCAACTAAGAATTCATTTTCCTATCTAGTTATGCTCAGGAGGAAATTCCATTTTTGAAGATTGGCGATGTCTGACATAACTTAAATTCGTCATATTTTTATACACCTCTAAACAGAAAAAAGAAAATAAATTAAATGTTTAAAAAATTCTACAGTAAAAATAGTTGACCGTTTTGTGTGATAAGTAGGGTCTATGTATTTTTCTGATAACTTGAGAAATATGAAATTATTGAAATGTCTACAAAATGGTATCAACCATTGCCTATTTGGAGAAAAAAAAACTGCTAAAGTAATAATGTCAACCTTTTATACTGCTTAGAACATTACATTATTTTTTTAAAATTAATGTTTCTTCACTTGATGCAGTATAGAAATGATCTTAATTATCATTATAATCCTACAGGTCGATAACCTGGAAAATAAAGCAATATCGGAGAAGACGGACATTCCAGATAATATAGAAAAACCAATTTTGTACGGATCTGACCACGCCAGGACGATAGCAAGAATGAAACGAAGGGTTGGTATCAACGTGTGTTTCTTTCAAGGTCTGATGACCCAAACTCATAGGTTCTCATTGTTTTGATAGAGATAATATCATCAAACCAACGCTTAGTAAACTCCATTAGGGGGCAGTAGTAGTAGTAGTAGTAGTAGTAGTAGTAGTAGTAGTAGTAGTAGTAGTAGTAGTAGTAGTAGTAGTAGTAGTAGTAGTAGTAGTAGTAGTAGTTAGTAGTAGTAGTAGTAGTAGTAGTAGTAGTAGTAGTAGTAGTAGTAGTAGTAGTAGTAGTAGTAGTAGTAGTAGTAGAAGTAGTAGTAGTAGTAGTAGAAGAAGAAGAAGAAGAAGAAGAAGAAGAAGAAGAAGAAGAAGAAGAAGAAGAAGAAGAAGAAGAAGAAGAAGAAGAAGAAGAAGAAGAAGAAGAAACGATTTTGGTATTTAATGGTTTCTACATAATATTGTAAGTGTAAGAAATATCCAATGTTTGGGTTGGAATAACATTTATTTGTGACAGTGGCACCTATTATACCGAGTTAGCGACCGTTCCCTCTCCTTTTCTCAGATTGACGGACATGAAGAGCTACTGGAAATCTTGGAAGAGAAAATGGGTGAGTTGTTAAAATTATTTAACATGTGGAGAGCTTTAGTGAATTTAAACTTGTAACATTTTTTTAAGTACAGAGAAAACTTTTTGTGAAAGGTAATCACGTCTTTAAAACATTGGTCATTAACCAATTTATCCAAGTCAGATTGTCCGCTCGCTATCATTGAAACACAAATTTTACAATTTGCACATGCTGATTATAATTTTGTTCAGATTATTTTAAACAGCCCCATAAATCGTGATCATTAGTTCAGAAATAATACTCCAGAGCTTATTATGGTTGTCATTGTTTAATCACCGCTATTTTAATGATCAACCCATCCTTCCACAGCTTTGACGACAACAAACGTATTCCAAGTTAGTCTAAACGCCACCCAGGCTCTTCAAACTGGACAGCGGTCAAAGCTGGACAAGTGTGTCAAAGTGTGGTTTGACAACAACAGCTTATTCGACAAGGAAAATTGCTGCTTGGTGCCACGAAATAATTGTAAAATGGCTCTGGCGTGGCGCTTGTGCCAGTTTGGGGAGGGTGAATTAGAGGCGTGGATGGGTGTGGACGGGGTGGGGGAGGGGGACTATCTGGGTAGGACCACCAAACAGAATGAGGTGATGAGTGGGGTGCTGATGTGGGGGGTGAGGAAAGGGCAGAGAATCTGGATGGAAGTAGAGCGGGGACAAGGGGAGGCTGGTCTTTGGAGTTGTCTTTTCATGGCCTGGGTGGTAGGATGATGAAGATGATGTTGAGGTGATTGTATCGATGACGATGATGATAGGGTTGATGATAGAGATGATGATTAGGACGATGGTGATTATGATGAGCTCAAAAATGATGAGAATCATTGAATCGATAATGATAATAGTGATGGCATCATGACAATAATAACAATAATGACTATGATGATGATGATAGTGATAATGATAATGATGATGATGATGATATGAGAATAATAATAATAATAATAATGATAATAATAATAATAATAATAGTAATAGTAATAATAATAATAATAATAATAATAATAATAATAATAATAATAATAATAATAATAATAAAAATACTACTACTACTACTACTACTACTACTACTACTACTACTACTACTACTACTACTACTACTACTACTACTATAACTATATAATACTAATAATAATAATAATAATAATAATAATAATAATAATGGTATATTCGCGATGACGACGACGACAATTATGATGATGGTATAGTGACGACGACACTAATGATGTTGGTGATGATGATAATGATGATGATGATGATAATGGTTATGATGTCGATAATGGTAATGATGATGATGATGATGATGATTATAATAATTGTAATGCTGATAATGATGATGATGTTGATGATGATGATGATAACGATTGGCTGGTTATGATAATATCAACTTGATACTTATTATATTGTTATTGTTGTTGATCACTTGTTGAACATCTGAGCTGTGATAAAATGCCCATAGGTGAATTCCAATTTAAACGAACACCGGCAATGCTAAGATTAAAGATAAATATTAACGCATAATTATATTTTTGATTTTTTAAACGTATTTCAATCAGAAATAACGAAATCAGAATCACTTAAGGCGTATAATAAGAGATTTCTTACAATTTAGCGTTTTGAAACCCAAACCTTGTTATCAATGCACTCTCAAAGTTTGTTCAGTGATTGGAATTTTTTTAAAAAGCAAGAGTACAGGAATCTTAAATGAGAAAATGAACAACTCAGTAACTGAAAGTAGACATTGATTTTTTTTATTGAGGAAAGAATAATACGTACATTATATTACAAAGCATGTTTATTTATAAGATATATTAATACATTTAAAACCAAATTGAATATAAAACATACGTATTGCACATTGGATAATTTGTAAAATTAAATATGGAATGAAAGTGGACAAGAAAATATAAGGAACCGCAGGTAAAAACTGCATTTAAGAATAATAAAGAGAAATGGTTTGAAGTGGTAAATTTGGCACATGATGGTATAAGAAATTGAAAAAATAGTGTTTAAAATAATATAAGTAGACATATTTTTTCTCTCTAATAAATGAAAAAGTATGAATAATTAACTAAATGAATAAATGATAAATTAATAAATACATATGTATTATATAAATAAATAGTAATTAGTTGAATAAATAGTAAATAAGGAAATCTTTAAAATGAATGAATGAACTGTAAATTGGTAAATAAATATATAATAGATTTTAAAAAACCCCAATTAAATAGATGGTAAATATGTAAATAAATCAAATATAAAAAAGTGTAGACAGTTCTAGACTTATAATAAAAAGGCGCACTTATAAATTACCCTTTGGATAAAGCACACTTCACAAAAAGACGACTCTCAATTAATTTGACTGCACTAGGTGTGTTATATATTATGAGATTTATATAACTTAATGATTAGCCTCTTTAACTTGATCTTCAGAAATGACCGTTATGAACAAGACTACTATGTGTAACATTATTAATTAGTTTCATATTTTATCTCCGTCCATATAATATTTAATATTCGGCCATACATTGCCAAGTCAACCTTTTTCCCATTTCGGCCAGAAATGTTTTATTTTTGCTTCATGAAGCGATCCTTTACAAGAACTTTCCTTTGAATGAAAAAAGTATTGTTATTATTATTATTATTATTATTATTATTATTATTATTATATTTTTATTATTATATTATTATTATTATATTATTATTATTATTATTATTATATTATTATTATTATTATTAAATAGTCTTCAGTCTGAGACTTGGATAAGAATTGATATTAAGACCTTATAAAATAATATAGTAGAACATTTCAATCTATCGATATATATATATATATATATATATATATATATATATATATATATATATATATTATATATATATATATATAATATATATAATATATATATATATATATATATATATATATATATATATATATATATATATATATATATATATATTATATATATATATAATAAAATTTTATAGTATATAATAATATAAATAATATTTTATAGTACAGTGAAAGTTTAAGCAACAAAACAAATAGTTCCATTCCACGATGACAGTAGATCACAAAAATAAATAGGAATAATGCTAATTATTACGTGACAAGTATGACGATTCGGGTTTCCCCTTTGTCAACAAAACATGATGAATACGAGCCGCTGAAGACTAAGCAGCCGCCTATTTCCCCGTTTCAACATTACTTTGTTTATTCGTGATCCTCTCATCTCTCATTCGTCTTCATTATCTCATTCATGTTTTTTTGTGGTTGTTTTTTTTAAATATTTTGATAAAAGGGAAATTCAACACGTCCACATCATCTGTTTTCGTAAATCAAATTTAAGCCATTATTCCATATTATTATTGTTTTTAATTTATTTCTTCGAGCTTCAAGTAGCAATCTTTGCACTAAATGGCAGTAACACAATGGGTATACTATTATTATGGTTCGTCTGAGGTTTGCACGTCTCAACTCAATGATTACATGTTCCTGTATGTACATTAATTACCACCACACAATCTAGGCCATCTCCCGTCTAACCTTCTTTTTATTTCTTTTAAACCCTGGGAACGAGAGCAATCTAAACTTTGCTGTCATTTTGTTAGTTTATTTTTAAAAAAGATTATATATTTTTTAAATCAATTCTTTTGAAATGTTTGGTTCTTTCAAACATGTTTTGTTCTTTGTAAAAAAATGTTTTTATTTGTTTATTTATCTTTTAATTTTCAAAGTTACATTCTCATATTATTGTGTATAGGGTTTCATACACACAATACATAGATATTGACCATAAATTATTATAAAGTCTGCAATTGTAAATATGATAAAAATATTGAAGTAGCTTGTTTTCATTAATTTACATTGTTATTCACGCATTCTTCGAACCTGGTTAAAACAATTTTTGCCTGAATCAAAATAAACTAATTGTTACTAATTATTCCTGCCTATTTCAATTGATTGTAAATCTGAGTTCATTATTATTTTATCTCATTCAATACTATAATTCCACGTATTCTTCTAACCCTCTCTATGAGTTTATCATCTCTCTCTCTCTCTCTCTCTCTCTCTCTCTCTCTCTCTCTCTCTCTCTCTATCTTCCTCTCCTGTCATAGGTTACAGCTTAATTCAATTTCACTACCTCTCTACTTGTGTATGTTTAGTTATGTTTCTGTAACACCATTCATTCTCATACACCCGAAACATTTTTGAAAATAAAAAGTGACAGAAATTTAGAATCATAAACGAACACATAGTAGATGGTTAGTCACTGAGTTGACACAATAGGGCCGATCCCTTGGCAATCCAATAGTCTTGGGGTTTGTCTGACGGAAGTTGTACAGCCACTACATAATTGGTAGAATGACCTGGTGAAATAAAACGACATTTAATCTAAACTAAGGCCTTTATATACATAGTGCTCAACACGCTTTACAAAGGGTCCCTAGCTAACAGCAACACCTAACATGTAGGACGAGGCATGACACCTGTTAGGCGATATTACAATCTTTTTTCCCCGTAAAGCAAATTAATTGGATATTGTATTATATTTGAGATTAAAAAATTGTCAATCTAAACAGCACATTCTCTATTTTCAATAGAGTAATAGCTTAGAAAAGCTGAAGTTGTTTATCAGTCAGACTAACACAAACCAAGGTTTCTATTTTGCAGAGACGATGATAGGACTGAGATGTATCCCATGAACAGGGGCTTTGGTAAACACAAACAAAATCAATAAAGAAAAACGTACAAAAATAAAAGTGCATTATCTGTCTGACAAAAAAAAATCTAATTATGTAACACTTGAAGTGCAGTTGCAATGTTAAGATTTGGCACATTAATGCCAGTAACATAGTTGTCAAAGTTATCATATCTTTTACATTGCAACCTTTCAGGATTATTTAAGAGAAAAATCCTGAGCCGTTTTCGGAGTATAATTACAGTATTACTTTGACCTTATTTCTGTTGCAGCTCGTTAAGGTATGAATTGGTTCATAAAATGGTTCTATGAGATTTTGCTGTGACCTGGGAGGTGGAACATAATATTATTTAGACACAACAGAAGGCCCAAGCAGATGCTCACATAGCAGTACTTATCCAGAGGCTCAAATAAGGAACAAAGACGCGGTGTTTTCTACAGCATACTCAGGACTGAACTGACTATTTGCGTCTATGTGGTCTAGTGGTATGACACTCGCTTTCGGATCGGAAGGTCCTGGATTTGAGCCTCGCTCGATGCATAGTTGAGTCCTTGGAAAAGGCTCTTTTCACATATTCTCCCACTGTACTTAGGTGTAAAATGAGTACCTGGCCGTTAAGTGGCGTCGTCTCTGTCGGGAAAATTGTAATATCGCATAACAGGCGTCATGCCTAGTTCTACATGCTACGTGTTGCTGTTGATCAGGAGCTCTTTGTAAAGCGCTCTGAGCACGTATAGTGGATATTGCGCTATAATATATTCACCAACAGCATGGTGCATAACTAATCCAAACATTCATGTAAATGCAGTAGGAGTTCAACATGGATTGTCTCTTTTACATTCATTACAGCTTACACATTACCTGTTGTTGAGAGCGTCCCTGCTCGTGCCGATGTTTTGTAAAGTGGAGCATTGTAGAAATTTGGGTCTGGTTCATAGTCCATCCTAGGATCCATTTGCATGACGGGGAGGCTGGGAATGATGAACACAATTGGTTGTTTTAAAACCAAGAAACATGAATAGAAAATACACATTAATTTTTTTTGAAACACAAAATATATACAGATCGCGCCAATATTTTGTAAAGAGAGGGGGGGGGGGGTGGTTTAGAAATTTGGGTCTGGCTCGGTCCATTCTGGGATCTATTTGCATGACTGGAAGGTTGAGAATGATTGGAACGAAGCAGAGTGCATATATTATTTGTATGTCTGCAAACAGAGGACATTTATAGGCTTGATTTATTATTGTTGTAATCGACAATATTTTGCGTTGGTCTGAGAGTATTTCCATTTAAAAATAAACCCATAAAATGTGGGTTAAGAGAACTGCGAATAAGCACATGTCGACACAAAAGGTTGTTGTAAAACCAAAAAAAAAAAAAAGAGATGAATAGAAAATACCCTGTCAAATGTTTTTTGAAACACATAATAGCCAAAGACATTAAAGGAATATTTCCTCAAATGTAAAATTTCTCTTTAACAAACTGCTATAAAACAGAATGTGACACTTTCGTGTTGTATTTATTTTGTAAAATACCATTGCCGAGACATTCCTATATGGAATCTGAGAAAATATTATATCGATCATACCTGCGATGTCTACAAGAATCACCCATGTTGGTAAACTGGGAGCAAGTGATGATATTATTCTGGGAAAGAATATCAAAAGTGCTTGAAAAGATGCTCGAACTTAGGTTCTCCAGATTACAGTACAGTACTTTTTAAAACTTTCAGTAGGACCCGGATGTCCTGGGTTCGAACCCCGCTCTATTATTGTTTTTCTCGGGCAAAATTATTAACTCTCAATTTGCTCACTTTGGGAAAAAAAAGGTGATTTCCATTGACATTGTTTGATGTATTATCTATATTCCTTCATGGAATGACTAGGCGACGGGCGGAAGGGCGGAATTTTAATTTTCTTTGGTAATGTTGATCTCCAGAATTGAGAACAATGTGCAAAACGCTTGTGAAAACTTACGATGTGGTCATGACTCCTCTCTCTTCATCTGTCAACATCATGCTGTCCCAATCCCAGGCACAGCCGTCCATAAACAGTCCGTGGACCAAGGATCCATCCTCCGGTTTGGGAAGCTGTGGGGGAATCGCGTGACAAAGTGTGTATAAAACAGTGCCGGAAAATAGAAGAGTCAAAAATACAAGAAACAATTTTTTTAAAAATAAAAAAATTGAACCTTTTTATAGCGCAATATCCACTAAATATGCTCAAAGCACTTTACAAGGAGTCCTTCACCAACAGCAACACGTAACATGTAGAACGAAACATGATGCCTGTCGGCCAGGTACTCATTTTTCACATGAGTACGGTGAGAGAATGTGAGTAAAGAGCCTTTTCCAAGGACTCAACATGCGCCGAGTGAGGCTCGAACCCAGGACCTTCCGATCGGAAAGCGAGTGTCACCCACAAGACCAGATAGCCGCACAATTATTCCAAAAAAATCATCCTGCCTCGACTGAGGGTCGAACCCCAGACCTCCTGAGGTTCGGTCCCCTGTCGAGACAGACTGATGATTTTTAAAGATTTTTTTTTCATTTTTCTCTCTGCTTTGTTGGCACAGTTTCATCCACACATTTTCAGATTTCTATATTACATCAGTAATTGCTCCCTATTTGCCACTTTGTACCTTGACAAAACAGAATAGTGACCCAGCATTCAAAACGGGTTTACGTCGAGGTGAACCAGACGCCGAACATTTATTTTACTCGAAGTTTTGTTGTTTTAAATATTCTTACTGCTGGCTGAAGAAGGATTTTGAGCCCAAAAAGATTCCATGTTAAGCATTTTAAAAGTATTTTTTAAAAAGCTTTTGTAAATATTCCTTTTAGTTCAACACTGTAAAATGTTTTATCTTTTTCCACCTACCTCTCGGTCAAGTGCGATGGTACCGTCCTCATCGGCCCCGATCATCTCGGCGGATATTTCTTCCTCATCTCGGTGGAACGGAAGGACCTGGAACTTAAAAGACAGATGATCGATGGGGAAATTGTACTTCCTGGCGTAGTTTTGGAGTAAGCCCGTCAGAAAACCTGAAAAAAGGGGAAAGTATAGCAAACATCATACACGGCCCATCGCGTCGGTGTGGTGTTAGGTCAGAAAAATTTAGGTGTGGGAATTTGAGTTTAAAGCTAAACGATTAGAATTATGAATTTATTAAGTTTTATAAATATTCAATATTGAACACCGTGAGCAATAGATAATATTTAAAATGAGCTGTTTACAGTTCATTTATCAATATGCTATGATGATGACGATGATGATATTGACGACGACGACCACGACGATGATGATGGTGATGATGATTATGATGATGATGATGATGATGATGATGATGATGAAGATGATGATGATGATGATGATGATGATGATGATGATGATGATGATGATGATGATGATGATGATGATGATGATGATGATGAAGAAGATGGCCGAAACTTCTCACCTTGTGGAAAGAAAAATCCTGAGATCCAAAAGGACCTCGGAGTGCCAAATGTAATCCATCGTCTTATGAAGGAACAACGCAAGGTGAGATCTTTCACCCACGACCCCAGCGACTTCAGTGATGGGTAGGCAGATTTCGCCCAATTTCCTGGAACCTGACAGGGATGCAAAACACATTTCTTACAAAGAAAAATCGCAAAAGGAGTTCTTTCACACCAGGGCCCCACTGATTCCAGTGATGGGTAGGCAGATTTCGCCCAATTTCCCGGGACCTGACAGGGATACAAAACACATTTCTTACAAAGGAAAATCGCAAAAGAAGATTGTTGACCCAGGGCCCCAGCGCCTTCAGTGATGTTAGGCTGATTTCACTCAATTGCTCGGGACCTGACAGGGATACAAAGCACATAGGTATCTGACTAAGAACAGTAGTCTTTCAGAGCCATTGGGCCCATGGAGCCGGAGTTTATCGCGGTTTCTATACATGAAACGGGCAATAGCAATTGCTTGCTATCCTTTGGATTGGACGCTAGTCGATCGCAAAGTACTTTCCGCCATCAAATCTAACAGACTCAGCTACCCATTCACTGCTGGGTGGACAGGGGGATCAGAAAAAAATCTCTGCTATGTGGTCTTGTTGTATGGCACTCGCTTTCGGATAGGGCGGTCCTGGGTTTGAGCCTCGCTCGGCGCATAGTTGAGTTCTTGGCTGGAAAAGACTCTTTACTCACATTCTCTCACCGTACTCAGGTGTAACATGAGTACCTGGCCGTCAACAGCGTTATCTGTCGTAAAAATTGTAATATCGCCAAACAGGCGTCATGTCTCGTTCTACATGTTACGTGTTGCTTTTGGCCAGGGACCCCTTGTAAAGCGCTTTGAGCACATTTAGTGGATATTGCGCTAAATAAAAGCTCTAGTTAAAGCTCTAAAAAAATCTCGACTGCACCCGGGATCGATCATGCTTTCTTTGCGTGTGAAGCGAGTGCTCTATCAACTGAGATATTGGGACCCCCTCCCTATCTGACAAAGGAACTCTGTAAAAGGAGATCCTTTACCCAGAAATTCTAAAGATTCCAGTAATGGGTATGGAGATCTCGCCCATTTGTCTGTAATCTAACAACTTACAAAGGAACACTGTAAAGGGGAGCCCTTCACCCAGGACCCAAAGGGTTTAGTGATTCAGTGGTGGGTAGGAAGATCACGCCCAATTGCCTGGGACCTAAAGCGCACTTAAAATGATATTTACTATCAAATTATTATTAAATAATTTACTTTACAGCCAGCCCACTTTCGATTATTCTATGACCCAACATCTTACCATCTGCAACAAGAGAGCAGTTTTAATCATGAGCTTATTTATAGCGGAATATCCATTGACAAGGTTAAAAGGCAATTTACACACATTTCCTTCCACTCAGGTGTGAATAGGTACTTGACTACAGGCAAAGACTGATATTATAAGAGTGACAGAACACAAAAGGACAGGCATTGAAATATGGTTATATTATAAGATCTGCTGGGGGAATAAATGAAGAACTGTAAAGCGCAATGAGCATGGCAAATCCGTGAAAATGGTCTAGATAACGGTTCATATTTATTCATAAGTGTGGAAATTCACAAAATAATTTCCGTTTTTCACAGTTTTTTGAATACCTATACCCCTATACCTATACCCCTTTCGACTACGTTTTTCGTTCCTTTATAGTGCATTTTGAGAAGATGCACTTCGATAACATTGTTTCTAAGATAATATAATACCGTTTTCCGCCAAAATCTCAAAATCGATTTATTTGGAAGGAATTTCCCTGTAAATAGACCCAAACCGTCCCTTGATGGGAAAGTATTTTAAAAGGTCCAGTTTCATGGCGTCAATAGTTGTTACATCAGAGTGAATTGCACAGAGACCATTGCGGTCGTTAAGCACCACAAATGTCCATAGTGGCGCAGTTTATCCCGGTTTCATAATGTTAAGCGATAGAGTAGCAATTGCTTACTATCCTTTTGATAGGACTGTAGCTTATCACAAAGTTCTTTTAGCCAATTATAATAGAATCAGCTACCTAATCACTACGGGAGAAGTGGATGGGAGGGGCTAGAAAGTATCCCCTCATCAAGGATCGACGCCTGTCCATCTGATCATGTACTTCAGAGCTACAAGATGTCTTCGGTTTGAGAGTTTTGGAAAAGATGAGGGGCATTTTAATCAATCGATATTTGAAGGACTAGTTTTCTGGCCAAAATTCTTTAATATGTGTAGTTGTTTTTGTTCAGATTCCAGCCGCATTGAAATATAAGGACCCATAGAAATGATTGTTTTGGGATTATTTACAAGTCTAATAATTACAATTTAGGAAACATTATATCATATCTACCTGGTTGTTCAAAAATGCAATGTAGATGCTCTCCAGCTCTTCACTCATCACAACAAAACCTTTGATGGCTTTCTGTAGCTGTTCTAGAGATTTCTGGTTTTAAAAAGTATAGGATTATGAATTGATATAACTTGTCAATTATTAACGCAGTGGAAAAAAACCACCTATTGTTTAAAATGATAGAAAATTGTCTAAAGTTTTGTTCTGTTAAGCATCTGGTCTATTTCAGTTACTGTTTTTAGGGAACGACCCTAACAGTTAAGGTAACGCAATTTACTTTTGAATATTTATTGTATTTACGTCAAAAAGATGATGGCGCTGATGTTCATAATGAAAGGGATGATGGTGTTGTTGATGATGGTAATTATGATTATGACGATAAAGATGACGGTGATGATGATGATGATGATGATGATGATGATGATGATGATGACGATGATGATGATGATGAAGATGATGATCAGATCATGATTGATATGATGATGATGATGATGATAATGATGATGATGATGATAATGATGATGATGATGAAGATGGTGATGAGGATAAGAAAGATGATGCAAATGATGACGAAGTTGACAACGATGGTAATGTTGTTATCATACCCTGATGACCACCAATAACTTGTTGAATCGATCTACTTCTTGAGTGAGCACAACAGTCAACGAGTTCTGTCTGCCTTTCGAATCCAGCTGAGAGAAAAAAAGAAGATAACATAACAAATATTAGTATTTTAAGAGTTGATAAAGTTTGGAGACGTTTTTATAATGACGTGTTAGGTAAGGCTTTGTAAGAAATTAAGGAGCAGGCACCGGTGTAAGATAAATAACTGAACAAGTGTGTATGAAAGGTGCCAGACAATGTAAGATAGAAAAACCAAAAAATCAGTCGACTCGACTGGGGTTCGAACCTCAGACCGTTTGATTACCGGTCGACTGATTTTTTGGGATGGTTTTTCTTTCTTGTATTTTTCTTTCTTGCTTTGTCTGGCACCTTTCATACTCACTTGTTCAGTTCTTTCTCTTAGTCTAGTGGTATGTCACTTGCTTTCAAACCGGTAGGTCCTAGGTTCGAGTCCTGCTCAGGGCGGCTTCAAGTTGAGTCTTTGTATAAGACTAATTACTCATATTTTCTCACTTTACTCAGATGTAAAATGAGTACTTGACCGTAAACTGCGTTGTTTCTGTCGAAAAAAGTAATATCACCATAAAAGCGTCGTCTCGTCATACCAGTTCAGTGTTGCTGTTGTCAAGGGACTCCATGTAAAGCGCGTTGAGCACATTACGTTATAAAAGTAACCAATAACTCGTGAGCTGAGAATCAACTAATTCTATCTCAATCATTCTTCAGACTGAAAAAATAACAGTTTAAACTTTATTTTTTGTTGTTATTAACTGTATATAAACTTAAACCACTCTTTTGTACAAAAATTTGAGCTCATCACTGGATTTGAACAAAATCGATTTGAAATCATGTTGTCATGTATGTAATATCTGAAAATCTTCAAAAAGTGGAGACAGACGATGACTGTCTAACATAAAATTAGGTGTAGATATATATATATATATATATATATATATATATATATATATATATATATATATATATATATATATATATATGCATTTAAAGATTAAGAAGAGAGAAAGAAAGAAAGAAAGAAAGAAGAGAGAGAGAGAGAGGAGAGAGAGAGAGAGAGAGAGAGAGAGAGAGAGAGAGAGGTGGGGTGGGGGAGATACTATGTAATGCATTCAAGTATACTATTTACAACGAACAAGTCCGGCAGAGCGCGTTCCATGTTGAGATTATCAACAAGTCTTTCGAGAATCCTATCTGTCATCTCGTAGGCAATATCATCATTTGACATCCCACCTTCCTCAGATGACACACGGGGCTGAATGTCGATGATGGTCCCTGACGAAAATATCAATAAGAAAGAATAATAAATAATAAAATGAAATGAATATGAACATTTATATGGAGCATTTCCGATTTACCATGCTCAATACGCTTCACAAGGTTTCATTTATTCCCTCAGAAAGCCATATGGAACTATATTTCCATTTCATACATTACCAACAAACGCCTGCTAGGCGTCCGTTTTGTGTTAACAGTCACTCTATTGTCAGGGAATTATTAACACCAGAGTCCAGTGGGGTTTTATGTATTTGGTGCCTTACCCAAGAACACACCGTTGAGACCAGAGTCTTCCACAAACACTGTCACCCATCTGGCAGTTGACCAGGCTTAACATAGCTTGCTATTTTTGACAAGACGAGACACCTTATCGATGAGCCCCAAACCACACATTTGCTTGATAAATAATATACATATTTTTTAATGGCTTCATCACATCTCTCTAAATCCTGATTGCGCAGCACTATACCTATATTTTTGGCCCCAAGCAGGGAAACATATCGTCCAAGTGTAAGATGGGGCGTTTCTCTTATACAATTCGCTGAAACCAACACGCTCGTAATTTCAGTTACAGGTCTGATAGCTGGGGGCAATTGGATTCAATAGTCCCCAAGCTATCCAAATATGTATTGAAGATAGCCAAATATTATAATGAGATAAACTTTATATTTGAGCTATAGCGCAATATCCACTTATTGCACACAAGGCTCTTTACAAGACATGACATGTTGGCGAAAAGACATGACGCCTCTTAGGCGATATTATTTTTTTTTTTCTCGGCGAGAGACAACACTGTGAACGGCCAGGTAATCATTTTACACCCGAATGTTTGTGAGAGAATGTGAGTAAAGAGCCTTCGCCAAGGAATCAACTATGCGCCGCCAGGAGCGGGGCTTAAACCCTAGACCTTCCGACCCAAAGGGTAGTCTCATACCACAAGACAACATAGCCGCACACGACGTAGTATAAGAAGTCATTACATTCGCGTTTTTTTTTCCGATCAACACCAAAGGAGACTTAAGTCATTCAGTTTATCTCACTTTTCTGTGGTGTAATGGTTAGCGCGTCTGACCGGTAATCTGAAGGTCTGAAGTTCGATCCCCAGTCGAGGAAGATTGATTTTTTTTTGGGGGGATGGTTTTTTTTTCTTGTATTTTTCTTTCTTGCTTTGTCTGGTACCTTTCATACACATTTGTTTAGATCTTATTCTCGAAAGCGATGCCACTGTTCTAACACGGTTAGTTGACGGTGTCATGTCGGACTGGTTGAGAGGCTAAAAACTGAATTCATCGTTAAGAATATGGGGGTCCCGATATCTCAGTTGGTAGAGCACTCGCTTCACAATCAAAGAAAACGAGATTGATCCCGGGTGCATTCGAAATCTTTTTTCTGACCCTCCCGACCTCCATGTCCACCCAGCAGTAATTGGGTAGCTGGGTCTGTTGGATCTGGTGGAAAGTACTTTGCGATAGACTAGCGTCCTATCCAAAGGGTAGCAAGCAATTGCTAACGTACGTTTCACGCTATAGAAACCGGGATAAACTCCGGTTCCATGGGTCTCATGGCTCTGAAGGACTATTTTTTCATTTTTTACTCAAGAATATGAGACTCGGGTAAGCTTGTTTTTCTGTTTTATTGAGGAGAATGAAAAACATTGCCTAAACTGATCACTCAGTTTGTTATGGTTTCAACAATGTAATGAAGGTACCCTCAAACCAATATAAATTATTCCACATTGGTTTTACATACCTATGAGGGTGCTCGTTTCATTCATTTGGAATGCCAAGTTGGCATTTTCATGCATGCCAAAAATCTCTGGTTCGTCCTGAACTGGCAATGACTCGATGTATTTTAGGTGTGCGCTCATACTTCTCGAGTAAGGTGCGAAATATATACCTGGTGACGAAAGATAAATAAAACAAACAAAAATTAGATTAAATAACAAAGAAAGTGAACATTTATATTATAAAAGATCTATCAGGTATACTCAAAGCTCTTTACAAGGGGCCCAAGGCAATAACAACACTTAAAGTGATTATTGTTCTTACAAATTCTCTCTGCTTTGTCTACTACTGTATCATTCACTTTTCGGTGTGTCAGTCGTTATGTCAAAGTAGAAAAACGACAAAAAAAATTTGAGATCGCATAGCCCAAGTCATAGACACTGACGCCACAAAGGAGGTAGAAAGTGGCGTAGAGAAGATATCTCACTTTGTAATAAAGTCAAGCCAAGTTGAGCAATATCAGTGACAGGGTGCGTGGTAATCATGGCAAAAATGTGTCGCCGATTGAGACGTTTTTAGGTATTATACTACTCTTCTCCCTAAATAGTAATACATAATGGTATCAAGTTTAAAATAATAATTTGTGACGTCAGATAACAAATGTCGAATTTCACTAATATTAGATTTTTGAAAAAAGAAGTATCATTTAAATATTTTTGAAAATGTCTTTAACTCAGAGTACACGAAATCGAAATGGATTGAGAAGTAGAATAAAAGATTTCTTACACTCTTGCGTTTTGGAATTCGAACTTTGTTCCCAACGTGCATTCGCAAGCTCGTTGGGAACACGTCCGGAATTCCAAAAAGCACGAGTGTAAGAATTGTATATTAATTTACACTAGTTACAGATAGTGTAAGAATGCTATTTTCAAATGGCACCTGACAGTCGACTTGTATTATATGAAATTAAGTCCTTCATGGTCTGCGAGGAGAGTAAATAAATCATTGAGATCATAAGGCATAAAAGCTTCATCTAGTTAAAGTTATCTACATATTTCAGGTTTTTTCAAGTACACTTTACCTGATGGCGAGTATTTGTATTTTCTATTGAGAGTTTCTGGATAGAAGAAATTTTTCAGAATGGTTTTCAGGCATCGTTGATCTTGGGCGTCTGTCACGCGACCTCCATAAGTAATCTGGGAAGATGTACCATTGTTAGAATTTATTGTTCATTAAATGTTCTCAATATGAAAGAAGAATTCTTATTTTACCTGATGGCGAGTATTTGTATTTTCTATTGAGAGTTTCTGGATAGAAGAAATTTTTCAGAATGGTTTTCAGGCATCGTTGATCTTGGGCGTCTGTCACGCGACCTCCATAAGTAATCTGGGAAGATGTACCATTGTTAGAATTTATTGTTCATTAAATGTTCTCAATATGAAAGAAGAATTCTTTCTTTCTTTTTTCTTTCTTTCGTACTTAACTTCTGCTTCTTGACCATTTTTATATTGCGCAATACCCACTTAATGCGTTTAAACCGCTTTACAAGAAGTCACAAGCCAACAGCAACACTTAACATGTGGGACAAAACATGACATCTACAAGGCGTTACTATAATATCTGTTGCGAAAGATACAACACTGTTAACCGCCAGGGAATCATTTTACACCCAAGGGCGATGAGAGAATGCCAGTAAGGAGTGTTCCAAGAACCCAATTTAGCGCCCCCAAGAGCGGGACTCGAACCAGGGACCTACCGATCCGAAGGCAGGTATCATACCACAAGACCACAAAACTGTAAATGCGGTAAAAAGCAATCTTTAAGATGCAAGAAATCATGATAAATAATATTATTAATGCACATACCATATTCAGTGCAATTTATCCATAAAGTTGTATTAGGTGAATATGTTTATCACAGATTCCGTTCCTATGTTGTGTCCAACACAGTAAACACTAAACACTAACAAGGGGACATCACACATGTAGACATCATTGGGGGGGGGGGGGGGGGATGGTTTCTAGGCGTTTCTAAGAGTGAATAAAACTCACAGAACCAAATAATTCCTGAAAACAACAAGCTCTTTGTATTTCAATCAAGTAACTGAATTTGGTCTATAATGTATTCACTCAATAGCTACACGCATGTTGACCTGTCGATCGGTATTTGGGTTGGGTTTTAGGCCTAATTGAAAACAAATGAGTTTCATCAATTCACAATAGAAATATATAATTCCGAAACATGGCTGATTAAAAAAAAGTAGTCCATTAGAGCCAAAAACGCTCATTGAACTGAAGTTTATAATTGTTTCTGCTTGCTACCTATTGGATGGGACGCTATTGCTTCCCGCCAGATCTAACAGATCCAGCTACGCAATCAATGTACTTTCATACTATTGCAAGGCATCATGCATGTAACTTACCTCTCCAGTATGTAGATAAGAGTGTCGTAACACTGACACACCGTTAAAGTGAAACATCGTGTAACCTACCTTCTTAGTTGTGTAGATGAGAGTGTCGTAAAGCGGACACTCCATTAAAAGTAACACATGTTGTACCTACCTCCCGAGTTATGAAGATGAGAGTGTCGTTATACTGACACCATTAAAGTAACACATCGTGTAACCTACCTCCTGGGTTATGTAGACGGGAGTGTCGTAACACTGACATACCTTTAAGTAACAAAACTCCCGAGTTATGGAGATGAGAGTGTCGTAATACTGACATGTGGTTAAAGTAACACATCGTGTAAACTACCTTCTGAGTTATGTAGATGGGAGTGTCGTAACACTGACACACTGTTAAAGTAACAAATCTTGCAACCTACCTGCCCAGTTATGTAGATGAGAGTGTCGTAACACTGACACACTGTTAAAGTAACAAATCTTGCAACCTACCTGCCCAGTTATGTAGATGAGAGTGTCGTAACACTGACACACCAATAAAGCAACACATCGTGTAACCTACCTGCCCAGTTATGTAGATGAGAGTGTCGTAACACTGACACACTGTTAAAGTAACAGATCTTGCAACCTACCTCCCCAGTTATGTAGATGAGAGTGTCCCAGGCAATTCGGCTGTTTTGACAAAACATCTCTAGGTTGAGAAGGGCACAGTCCCGATCACTGTCACTGAATGCGTACTGTGAATAGAAGACATTTTATTAATTGAATTCGGAAATAAATATATATGATATATATATATATATATATATATATATATATATATATATATATATATATATATATATATATATATATAATATATATATATATAAACATCTAAGATAAATAAATATGAATGTGCATATTAAACTTCTCCACATATTAACCATGCCCAATGCGCTTCACAATATTTCTTTTATCAGTCCAGAAGACCACATGGAACCATATTAATTTTCATTTCATACAGTAACAGTCGACGGTTAGGGGTCCTTTTTGTACTAACACTCAAAAGACAATATCCGTCACTGCCTATAGCCAGCAACTTATTCACACCCGAGGCGAATGGCTTAATGGCTCCATTTAACGCGGGTTGAATTTTGTACTCGCTCGTTTGCATACAATTATAAAAATTCTTGAATTCCTGCTATTCTAATTTTTAACGTTCACAGTGCCGCCGTTGGGCGATCTTGGTACCACGCACACTTGGGAATGAATTCAAAATATCAAAAGCACGAGTTCAAGAATTTAACTATCATAACCCTCATTTGACCTGATATAGACGATTTCTTATAGATAGAACGAAGTTGACATCACTCAGGTCTTTGTTATTGCTTTTTGCCATCCATGTTTATGAGTCATTCTCACTAAACTGTATTAACCAGACTATGAACGTTCAAGGTTACACATAGTTTTGTATGTTGATCAGATATACTTCTGGATGGCAATGTTGTGAGTTTCTTAGCCAAGCGCATATTATCCATAAAAAAATAATCCTTTATATTTACAATGATTGATTCTAGAATTATACGATGTGACGTTAAAAAATAACATTGTGGTCATCAACGTTCACAATGCCGTTGGACGATCTTGGTCGTGCGCTCGCATGGGAATGAGTTCAAAATATCAAAAGCACGAGTTCAAGAATTTAACTAGACCCTCAGTTGACCTGATATATATTATGTATTTCTTATAAACACGTATTCTTTATATTTACAAGGATTGATTCTAGAATTATACGAATTGACATTAAAAAATTATCATTGTGGTCAGGATTTCATTCCGCGTCAAAATCTATTTTTAGTCAAAATTGTGGTTGCATATCCGAGAATAATAAATAATCTTGATCTCCGACATTTTTTTTTACAAAGGATAACAAGGACGGCTTATAATATTATTCCTTAAATGCTTTGGAAAAATCAGGTTTTCCCCAAATCCAAAGGGGCATAATAATATACGTGTTTTTGGAGATTAGTGATTGCCTATCTAAAATTAATGCATGCATCAAAAGGTTTCATCAAAACGATAGCAATAGCTGCATTTAGGTGTTTGTACCATAATATTATTTGCTTTGCTAACTGAAATCAACATTACTTCGCAAAGTCCTAGGTTTGAGAGTTTTTGCCAAAAGGAGGGCCATTTTAATCAATCGATATTAGAAGGACGGGTATTCTGGTAAAATCTTTAATAACATTTGTTTTTTTGTTTTTTTTCAAAATACGGCAGCGTAATCTTGCAGAATTGTATTTCTAAAGACTGCATGTGTCATCCTACAATTTAAATACAGTTTTGTTTGATACAATTTAAAATCCAGTAAGAAGCTTAATGTTTAATGTGGCTATGTGGTCTTGTGGTATGACACTCGCTTTTGGATCAGAAAGTTATGAGTTAGAACCTCGCTTGACGCATAGTTGAGTCCTTGGAAAAGGCTATTTACTCACATTTTCTCACCCTACTCAGGTGTAAAATGAGTACCTGGCCGTTAACAGCGTTGTCTTTGTTGGAAAAAATGCAATATCACCTGACAGGCATCATGTCTCGTTCTAATGATACGTGTTGCACGTTTAGTGGATATTGTGTTATATAAGAAAGCTCAATTTCTTTTGGTAAGAAAAATTTAAATATTTTATATCAGTTAATAAATTCGTATTTTCAGGAGATAAAAATTGAAGTCGCTATAGTTAAATTTAAAAATCAACAATTGACCATCACAAGGATTAAACAACCTTTCAAAATTCTGGCATCGACTTTCATTTTCAACACGTTTTAATGACCTAGAGAGGCTCAGAAAGTTCTGTAAATGGAGATTAAATTTTGTAATTCTAAAAATATTTCGTATTAGTAGCCAGGTCTGTTATATGAATTATGTAATATTAAAAACATCAGAGTATTCTTCGAACATAGATTCGTGGAGGAGACAATTTAGACGAATATATAGTGGCTTACCGTAATATTCCAGCCAAGTGGGCCAAACTTCTTTCTTTCTAAAATGACTGCGTGGAAGAAACACAAGCCAAAGACCATTCTACACCAATTAATCTCGAGAGCTGAAAGAGAAAAAGATAGCATGATGTAAGATAAGATATCACATTGCGATAAGATAGACATCATTAACCAAATAATTTAAAACTGACAGCTTTAGTACATTATAATCAATGCTACAAACTGGTGTATATTACAATTTTCCTCATAATGAAAACAATAAATTCTGTAATATTAAAAATTGATACTTTTTCATTATAAAGCAAAAAAATATTTTCAAATCAAAATTATAATTTTATTTTAATTCAAGACACCTAAGCACTTCTTCCACGTCCAAATATCTCCAGTACAAAGGGACATAGGTGACCAATCATCTTTAAACAGCATTATGTCAGAGTGAACCCATTGCCAAAAAGTAAATGTATAGATAGTTCGAAGTTGACGTCACTCAGGTCTTTGTTATTGTTTTTTGCCATCCGCGTTTATGAGTAATTCTCACTAAACGGTATCAACCTGACTAATAACGATCATTGTTATTCATAGTTTTGTGTGTTAGTCCGTTACATTTCCGGATGGCAATGTTGTGAACTCCTTAGCCAAGCGCATAATATCTATAGTTAAAATCATAGGAAACATAGGAGTGATCCGTGTTTTGGAGGAATCCATCCAAGTTTATTGTTCCCTACTAAACATTCAATGCTCACTTGTATTCGTTCATACAATCGACATTGACACAATCAGGCGGTCTCACATCTCCGATGGAAGAGAATAAATCGTGTGGTCTGTGGGATCTTTAACATTGAAGTCACAACCCACAAAGGAAAGGAGAAGAAGAAGCTAAAGAGGTGAAAGAGGCTAGCCTAACCTGGAATAACATAAGTGTTCAGGCAGTCGGCAGACTGAAATGGAAGTCCTTGGTAAATGCCTTATGCGCACTATGGCTCGATGAGAATTAAGTAAGTCATAAAAATATGTAATGAATTTATAAGTGTTTTTTTTCTTACAATGTAAGAAAAATATACTAATTCTCTTCGAATAAATACCTACTTAAACATAGTCTTATATTTTTGACCTAGAATTGAATTTTCAGTATTAAATAAGGTAGGTTTTGCTTTATTGAGCCTTAATGGAATTCATAATAACATCACAACGATAGATGATAACAAGTCAAATTCACCCTTCATTCATTCATTCATTTATTCATTCATTCATTTATTCATTCATTCATTTATCTTTCATTGGTTCATTCATTCCTTCATTCATTCATTCATTTATTCATTCATTTATTCATTAATTAATTCATTCATTCATTTATTCATCATTCATTCATTTATTCATCATTCATTCATTTATTCATTCATTCATTTATTCATGTATTCATTCATT
This sequence comes from Berghia stephanieae, assembly GCF_034508935.2. NCBI lineage: Eukaryota > Metazoa > Mollusca > Gastropoda > Nudibranchia > Aeolidiidae > Berghia > Berghia stephanieae. The sequence continues at coordinate 129,847,931 of NC_088360.1, read as the reverse complement.
CATTCATTTATTCTTCATTCATTCATGAGATGTAAAATACAGACAGGATTTACACGCATTCATTGGAAGTAAATATTAACTCTAAGCCTATTGCTTTAAAAATATAGACTGTTTCATTTATTTTTGCGACTTAAATCTAAAACTCACAAACAAAATACAGTTTGAGGCGGTGAGTCATAAGTGACTCACCGTCTCAATACGGTAAGATCTCAGGATGAGTGGGATCCTGGAAAGTGAATTTTTAATGAATATGATAAGAAATACGATCACTGAGTTTGTTTTTGGCAATGTAGAAAAATGTATTTTTTTCTCCACCAAAAGTAAGTAAGTATCTTAGTAGTAAGCCTGAATGACGTTTGCTGAGGATTGTGTGACTCAGCCACAGAGTTTTAAGATTTGAGGAGTATAGCTGTTCTCCATCCATGTTGTTAATTGTTTCCATTGGTCATGATTCTGGGCTAGATTTTGAAGCTGTCAAGATCTTGTTGTGACTTTAGTTCGGAGGGCACTGCAGTTTTTCTTAGTTCATCAGGGATTAATTCTGTCTCATCTGAATTCAGATATTTCTGATATGTAGAGAGATCCTGGTTCACTGTAGTTACTATTGATGTCAGTGGTCTACTTCCAAATTTGATGCTATATTGGAAATATTTTGTCATTGCAGTTTGGGCTGGGGTGTTATGAACTCGACGTAAGATGTGATCAAATCGTTTCCACCGCTCCACCAAAAGAAGTAGTAAAAAATTTTAAAAACCCAATATAAACTCAAATTCCAGCACCCAATCCATCTCGACATAATAACGCTTGAGACGATGAGTTGAATATATGTCGTATTTGAAATATGTTGCGTTTATTTTAGAAGCTGAAACAGTATGGATTGGATTAGATTGGATTGGATTGGACTAAATAAATATACTTACGGTGCGTTTCAAAGAAGCTTTTGGTCATCTCTGAAAATGCCCGTCTCAGATTAGCCCGAATTCCTCGTGGCGGTTCATTCGTGACCTTGACCGAGTTCTGAAGAACGCTGACCGGAAAGTGCTTGGCGGGCATGGAGGACAAGAACAGTCGGAAGTTCCTGTGGACATCGTCAGAACCTTCTTGCATGTACTTGATGAGATTTTCCATGGACAACATCCAGGACGCTGCCAGATGACAGTTCTAGTGGGAGGACCAATGAAATGTCGCAGAGGAACGGAGGTCAAAGATTACATTATTATCACTTTTAGCTTCTAAAATTACCTTTCATTAAACAATATAAGCAAAACATCTGGTTTTGGAATGAGCGCCCTTCTTCAGTTTCAGTTGCCATTTTTCTGAAGAAAGGTTGTAAGCCTGAAAAATGTTCAGTGATAAGTCATTAGTTCTTTTTCTTGAATTTGATATATGCATTTTTGATCAGTACAATAAATAGTTTTCTTTATATCCTAGTTTTATATTTATCAATGACGGACATTTAGAAGGTTTACACGGTGTGCTATCGCTTTAAACCTGACTTTTCATTGCCGCTGGGGCAAAACATGGGGGGTATGTGATCCCCTGCGTCAAAGCGATCTTACGTCCGAGTGATTTAAATATTTAAAATTGAATCTATACTAAGAACCCAACTTGATTCTTTGGTTGAGTTTCAGTTGGCAGAGGAGGACTCGTTTCACACGCAAAGGGACCAAAAATGAACCCGGGTGATGTTGAGATTTTTTTTCCTAATCTCCCTGTGTGTCCTCGTAGTTAGGTGGGTCTTTTAGATCTTGCGGAAAGTAAAGTATTTTGTAAAAGACTAGAATCCTACCAAAAGGGTAGCAGCATATGCTGTTGTCCGTCTCACGTTATAGATACATACCAGGAAAAACTCCTGCTCTACGGGCCTAATAGCTCTGAAGAACCACTAGATTAAGTTGTTATACATTATCAATGACAGTGGGTTTTTGTCATTTGAATGATAAAAAATTAAAAGACCATAATCCTGGTTTTAAAAAAAATAACTTTGATATCACTTTTTAACATCTAGTTAGCCCCGAACATAATACCGTTTTGAGAGAATTTATTTTATGCGTTTAGGTAAAAACTCACAACATCCGCCCGCCATTCTGGTGATTAGTTCTCACTAAATTATATCAATCCGATTATCAACATTCTTGATTATACCTTGTTTTTGTGTGTTGGTATATTGTAATAATTGTGCGGCTATGTGGTGTAGTGGTATGACACTCGCTTTCGGGTCGGAAGGTCCTGGGTTCGAGCCTTGCGCTCGGCGCATAGTTGAGTCCTTGGAAAAGGCTCTTTACTCACATTCTCTCACCGTACTCAGGTGTAAAATGAATACCTGGTCGTTAACAACGTTGTCTTTGTCCGAAAAATTGTAATATCACCTAACAGGCGTCATGTCCCGTCCTACATGTTAAATGTTGCTGTTGACCAGGGACCCAATGTAAAGCGCTTTAAGCACATTTAGTGGATATTGCGCTATATAAAGCTCAATTTTTAAGCTCAATTTTTTAATATACCATCACAGAAAACAAGGTGTAAACAAGAACATTTATAATCTGATTGATGTAGTTTAACGAGAACTAATCACCAAAATAGCTGTCTAAAAACAATAACAAAGAGCTGGGTTACGTCAATTTTTCGTTCTTTCTCATACGTAGCTCATTTTATAAGCAAGATAAACAGACCTGTAAAAAGACCCAGTGTCCTTCACTTGCAGCTTTCCTGATCATCTTTTCAGCCACGGGACCTTGACCTTGACCCAAGGAGATAGAGGCCACGCTACGAATTTGAAAAGAAATTGGTTAAGAATTAACTCAGGAACAAACCGATGCCGGAGGCAACAGAGATGCATATTATACAAGATGAAAGTCGGTTTGTACGAATACAATCCCTCGAGGGGGCGGGGACATGCACTCCTCTAAACTTGGGGAGAAGTTGCCAGGCTTCTCCACCAGTAAGAGGAGACACTGGGTGGTAGCGAATCGGCTTCGGTCGAGGACCTGCCTCATGGCAAAATCGCTTCATCAGTGGGGACTTTCCACCTGACCAACATGTACCCGATGTGGACAAAATCCCGAAACCGCAGAGCATCTAGGTGAATGGTGTGTTGTGACGAAGCTTCCGAGTGGATTTGCGACGGTGCACGAATGCGGTACGGCATTTGCTGATTGGATAGATCGTCATAACATAATAGTGTGGGCACCATTAGAAGCTGCTGCTGGAGGCAACAAAAGAAACAATAGGAAACAATTGCGTGATGTCAAAATATTGATAACAATGACTAAATTTTGGTTTGCAAATCTCTAGCGGAAAAAATCTCCATCCAAATTTGGCTAAATGTGGCCACCAAAAATTATGTGATTGGTGAATGCATTTATCACATATTTCTATCCCAAATTGTGTCCAATACAGTGGGTATTATTTTGAGGACACACGCATGTAAACGCTCTTTTTGGGGGATTTGTGGGAAGAAAACTCACAAAAAATCAAACAATTCATTAAAACAACAAGTCACAACATTGAGAGATACCAGTCACATGTTGAAAGGTTTTTGTAATTATTTTTCGTCCAATAATCAAGGGACTGGATTTGGTCGATAATGCATTCACTCAATATGCCGATTAAATCTGGATTAGTGACAAGTCTGTGATGAACATGCAAAATAATACATACAAGTCTCCGAACATCCTAATGCCCTAACACACTCAACAAGATCTGGTGTGTAGAATTACTCGAAATACTAAATTACCAAACAAATAATTGAAAAACAAGGGCGATACTTCCCAGCAAACAATCAAGAGTCCATTGAACATCGTATGGGACGTTACCAGACAAAAACAAACAAATCAAACAACAGAAAAACAAACAAGCAAACAAAAAAAAAATAAAACAAAACAAACAAAACACTCACTCGTCAATAACGTCGCTCTCCCTGGCAAATCTTAAGAATGCACCCATAGGGTCTGACCCAGTGGACAAGACAAAAACTAGGGGTGTGACTTTATTCATGTTAGCGTACAGATCTGACAGGCTGACATCGGGGCTTTCGACGAATTGTTTGCCCAAATTATAGGCCACAAACTCGTGGATGGCGTGGGTGGTCTGGTTAATGAAGGGAGAACATCATCATCATGATCATCATCATCATCATGATCATCATCATCATCATCATCATCATCATCATCATCATCATCATCATCATTATCATCATCATCATCGTCATAATCATCATCATCATCATCATTATCATCATCATCATAATCATCTTTTTCACCATCATCATCATCATCATCATCATCATCATCATCATCATCATCATCATCATCATCATCATCATCATCATCATCATCATCATCATCATCTTCATCACCATCGTCATCATATTTTTCTTCTTTATGTCCTCCTCCTCCTCCTCCTCCTCCTCCTCCTCCTCATCCTCCTCTTTTTCTTCTTCTTCTTCTTCTTCTTCTTCTTCTTCTTCTTCTTCTTCTTCTTCTTCTTCTTCTTCTTCTTCTTCTTCTTCTTCTTCTTCTTTAAAAAGCAGTTTAGGAACATGCACATGTCTTTGACCATAAGCTGCCAATAATCAATCGCGCCAGTTATTGAAACCACAAGAAAACAAACTCAATGGAAGTTATATTATTGTGTTGCATATGTTTAAATGTGAATGCAGATGAAGGATCGGAGCTGGAGACGTTTTTATTGATGATTTCTCATGTATACAGCATATTCTCTGTGGAATTCCTTACATTGTTTATGCATGAGAACACGGAAGAATTATTGCAGTCCCGACTTTTCACAAACAATAAAAATAATAATTATAATAATAAAAAATCATCATCATGACGTCATTGAAAATTGTTGTTTTTGCGTCGGAATAACAATTGTGTCTCTTAAAAGATTTGCACAAAAAGGCCCAGAAGAGAAATACGTAACTTTTAATGTTGACATATTTGAGTGTCTTGTCCTGTATTACAAGATAAGACTAAAATCAAGAAAAATTAAAAATTCACCACCCACCCCCTTCAAAAAACAAACAGTAACAATAAATAAATAAACATAAACAAAACCAAATCTGTAAAATCCTATCATTACGACTCATCAAAATAGCTGAAATGGGTCAAACCGTGTACATATATGCAGGTCTGACATCTATACGCAATTATGGGTCGAATTTAACATTGTTGTAATGGACAATACTTTGCGTAATTTTTTTATATTTCCATTTCAACAATTGGGTTATCAGACCTGCAAATAAGTGCACATCTGGTCAAAGAAATAAAAGCAACATCGAGAGATTATTCAAATGAGTGGTATCCACATAGTTTTGTAAATAAAGTGATGTGTATTTGTGGTCATTGCAGTTGCTCTCACAAATACACATCACTTTATTTACAAAACTATGCAGATGCACTTATCAGAATATTCTCCCAACGTTGCTTTTTGCTTGAATAAATGAAAAGACATTACATGTTTTTTTATTGTTATTTTTTAAGGGGGTGGATCGGGTTTTCAAAAAAATGATTCTTAGAGAGAGAGAGAGAGAGAGAGAGAGAGAGAGAGAGAGAGAGAGAGAGAGAGGCTATTAAACTGACATCGGTTTCATTTATTTACTTTGAAAGGACTATTACCTTTTCTTCAGCAAAGACTTTGACGAACATCAGTTTCTCAAACGAAGTCAGCCTCAGGTTCCAGTGTCCGTTGACACGAGTTGCTGCTGGCTTTTCTCCATTCACTGGTTTTGGTGGATCGGGATACGCATAGATCGTGGTCTCTGGCGAGGCATTTGCTCCCACCTTGATTTGTTGTTTATGGGGTTATGGGGACAATAATATTATACCTCTTTTGGTTATTTTGGTTATTTCATCATAGCCGGAAACTTATGGGGAATACCCGATGTTATCATAACATCATCATAGCCGTAAAATTGTGCTTTTATATACAGCAATATCCACTAAACGTGCTCAAAGCGCTTTACAATGGGTCGCTGACCTACAGCAAACCCTAACATATAGAACGAGACACGACGCCTGTTAGGCGTTTTACATTTTTTTTTCCGACAGAGAACGTTGTTAGCGGCCAGGTAGTCATTTTACACCTGAGTACCGTGAGAGAATGTGAGTAAAGAGCCTTTTTCAATGACTCAATTATGCGCCGAGAGGCTCGAATCCAGGAACTTCAGATCCGAAAGCCAGTGCCATACTACAGACCACATGGCCGCAATAATTGGGGAGTTGACTTTCGAAACCTCATTAGTCTTTTTTCGTCATTCATTTTGTCATATGTATTCTGGGTAATCTAAATGTTGCTGCTCGAAGCTCAAAGAAATATATGAATAACAATGTGAAATTGAATGTAAGCTTCAATTTGATAAACGAAAACAGACAGTGTGGACGTTTCCGATTTTCCCTTTATTAACGAAACAGGATTTATGAAACACTACAGACGAATGAGATAATATGTGATATTTAAAGGATCATTTTTGTTGACTTCTAAGGGTCAGTTTCTTGCTATCTCGCAATCTTCAGGAAGTCGGAATGTAGCAAAATATCAAGAAACCGATCTAAAGAGGTGAACGGAAATTGTCTGTTGAATTTGATTTATATATACGATTGTAGATAGACATATAGATAAGTAGGGAAATATAATAAAATAGTGAAAGATAAATAAAGAACGTTTAAATATAATGTCTAATAAAATTAAGGTGAAAAGTTGTGTTTATTAATAAAATAGTTTAGTTAGGCTCGAACCCAGTACCTTCCGACCCAAAAGCGAGTGTCATACCACTAGACCATATAACCACATACATAGATAGATAGATAGATAGATAGATAGATAGATAGATAGATAGGTAGGTAGGTAGGTAGATAGATCAACGGATAAATTGATAGACAGAGATAGTTTAGCAATAGACAAATGTGTATAAAGATAATCTTGCCTCCATTTCTCCTATTTGTACAAACACTGGGGTTTTATCCAAGTCTTTGTGAATGCCTCGAAAGGTTGGGAACATGTCGCTGAGATCACAGGCCATATTCCATGTGTAAAGTGGAAGCCATTCCAAGGTAACTGGTTTCTTCTCACGATGCTACCAGATACAAAAATCGATGTAACAGCTTTATAAAAAAAAGAAAAGAAGAACAAAATACCAAAACACGAAACGTTTCGGGGTCAAAACCCTTCTTCAACCATTATCAAAAACAGTAGAAACGATAATATTTCATGTATAATCCAGATAGACGGACGAAATATTCTTGGTATTCACTTATAACAAATACCACCATAGAAGGGGCAGCCTGGCTCAGTGGTACGGTCTTTGCTTCGTACCCGAAAGGTACTGAGTTCGATCACCCGCCGCTGCGCTGTGTGGCTTTCAGCAAGTCACCTCCCCCTAGCTCAATTTGCGGCGCTGTACTGCGGCTGACACCTGGGTTATTCCAGTCTTTCCTTGGAATATACCCTATAGACAAATTTCCCTATGGGATGAATAAAGGGAGTTTTATATTTGGCGGAATACTTGTTGTAAAATGACAAATGTTTAAAAAGAATCAATCTTTTTTTCTGTAGATGCCATTTTTCAACTATCAGAACAGTTTTGGTCAATCTAATAAATATTAGATAAAAGAAATTCCCTTTATTCATCCCCCGGGGTTTATTCAGGGTCTATTCCATGGGAAGACTGAAATAACCCAGGCATCAACCGCTGTGCAGCGCAGCGCCGCAAAGTGAGCGAGGGCAAGATGACTTGCTCAAGGCAACACAGCTCGGCGGGTAGTTGGACTCGGTACCTTTCCGGTACTAAGCAAAGACCATACCGCTGAGCCACGCTGTGCTCAGTTACATAGAAGTCGTGTCATTTTATGTGTAAAGTGTTATTCCCAAGGAAACAATGCGATAGCCATAGGATTACGGCACCTTCCGCATAGCTATGAGAGATACGATCCCTGCGCTGCGCCACCCACCATTCTTTTCATTTCTTATTATGACAATTGATAAAAATACCAGCTCCAAACACTATTCTGAATTGGAATTACCTTTTCCATGGCACCTGGTCCACGCAGAAAGAAATTCCATTGGTTGGATGGTATTTCCTTGGCTGCTTTCATTATCTCTTGGCACAACATGAAGGAAAAAATCAATTTGTGTCTCTCAAAGAGTCCTCTGGAATAAATGTCATGGTAATCATACGCATTACACACAACATCGACATAATCACAACAACCTCCACCACTACTACTACCACTATGACCAACACCACCTCCACTACTACCACCACTATGACCAACACCACCTCCATTGTCATCATCATCATCATCATCATCATCATCATCATCATCATCATCATCATCATCATCATCATTATTGAATGGACGCAAAAGAGAAAGAGCAAAAGAAGACACCCAGACAGCTAGAAAGATATATAGATAACTGCCTAGATAAAGCAATAAATGGAAAGAGAAATAAATAGATAGATAGATATGTAGATAGATAGATAGATAGATAGATAGATAGATAGATAGATAGATAGAGAGAGAGAGAGAGAGAAATAGAGCTATATAGATTGATAGATCGAGAGAGAGAG
>NC_088360.1:129816862-129831862 GCF_034508935.2 Berghia stephanieae | reverse complement strand
ATTGGCTCTGAAGGACTACATTATGGAGAAATAATGCGACTACTGATTAAGTGAAGGGAGAGAAAGAGAGAGAGAGAGTATGACACACACACACACACACACACACAGGGACACAGAGACACACACACACACAGAGAGAGAGAGAGAGAGAGAGAGAGAGAGAGAGCGAGTGAGTGAGAGAGAGAGAGTGAGTGAGTGTATGTGCATGTGTGTGTGTGTGTGTGTGTGTAAGAGAGAGAGATGGTGGGTCTTAAGTAGGGGAATTTCTTCAACAAATCACTACTACTACTACTACTACTACTACTACTACTACTACTACTACTACTACTACTACTGCTACTAATACTACTACTACTACTACTACTACTACTACTACTACTACTACTACTACTACTACTACTACTACTACTACTACTTCTAATAATAATAATAATAATAATAATAATAATAATAGTTAATAATAATACTATTAATAATAATAATGATGATAATAATAATAATAATAATATTAATAATAATAATAACAATAATAATAAAAACAATAGCAATAACAATAATAATAATAATAATAATAATAATATAATAATAAATAATAATAATATATAATAATAATAATGATAATAATAATAATAAAAACAATAGCAATAACAATAATAATAATAATAATAATAATAATAATAATAATAATAATAATAATAATAATAATAAAAACAATAGCAATAACAATAATAATAATAATAATAATAATAATAATAATAATAATAATAATAATAATAATAATAATAATGATAATAATAATAACAACAACAATAGCTGACAACAGGAGTAAACTGACTGTTTACGAGTTGATTCCTGTACAAAGAGCTGAAGGCCCCACAATAGGCCACACAGGCTGCTGCTATGAAGACGTCACCAATTACATTTTCAAGTTGATCTGAATAAAGAATCACGCCCTCCTCCCAACGTACCTGTCAACGGTGAAATTGAGAGAAAAAGTGAGATTTTATATAGAGAAATGATAGGCTGCAAACTGAGTCCAATCATTATCGATTCAGGTTTGTTTTGTTTTTCTCTCTTTTCCTCTTATGTTGGTTAATTTTATTTTCATCACCATAGCAAGACTAGTGTACACCTCCTTATATATATATATATATATATATATATATATATATATATATATATATATATATATATGTATATATATATATATATATATATATATATATATATAATAAAGATATGAAGATAGATGAAGAGAGAGAGAGAGAGAGAGAGAGAGAGAGAGAGGTAGTAACCAAAAAAATAAGACGCCGCTCTTTGTCGGCTTGCACCTCTAAGACTCTTAATTGGATTTATTTTACATTCAAAATACAAATAAAACAAATCCTTATACGCAGAGTGTAAAACTTTTATGAATATGAAAAAAGATACAGTGATTTTTCAAAACCGTGTTCAGAAATACAATATCAGAGAAAATGACGCAACATTACAGAGAATAAAATGGCGATGATCTGAACTTTTGTTGCCATTTTTAACAAAACTTAATTACGTCACCATTAACAATATTTTCATCATAATTCTCCTCATCATGTAAGAAATCGTCTGTGTAGCAAACTCACATACCTAAATTTTGGTCCAAAGATTATAAAGTTAGCACTTTAAGTGATCAATCGCACCGCCGTCCTTTTTAATGACGCAACGAAGTCTCTTTTTCCAACTTGAAATGCACTTCCGAATTTCCTCAATGGTTATCTCCTCCCAGCATAAAATAATTCTTTCTATTAATGTTTCTTCTATGAATGCCGACCTTTGTCCACTATAAACCTTTTCGGTCAAAGAATTCCAAATTGCATAATCCACTGGATTCAGGCCGGGTGGTTGAGGTAGCCAGTCGTCTTTCTCTATAAAATTAATATTCTTACTCCGAAGAAAAGCTTGTGTTCCTTTGTTTGTGTGGGATGTAGCACCATCTTATTGAAAAAAGAAATCCCTTCCCGGATATAGGTGTTCACAGTCTAAACAAAAGATTTCTTCCAGTTGTGTGTAATTATCAGCATTGACCTTAGCTTTAAAGAATTACAACGCGCAAATGCCACAATAATTATATCGACATTTTTAGGTAGAGTTACACGATTTCAGATTATTAAAAAACCGCTAATCCAAATTTTTTTGATATTTTTCAATTCTATTAACAAAAATAGTTCTAATAGAAGTAAAACTTTGAAAAAAATAATATATCCGTATAACTTTTTACAATAGAAAGAAATAAACAGCGGCGCTTTTTTCCCCTTCTGACGCCTGTTATAGGTATATACATACACACACACACACACACACACACATATATATATATATAACATATATATATATAACATATATATATATATATATATATATATATATATATATATATATCCCAATTTATAATAATTTTGTGTCATGAACAACCACAAAAATACTTCCCCTAACATCATAACATACTTGCTCGTCAGCCAAGGCGGCTGTCAACTTGGCTGAACGCTTCAATCTACCCGCAGTGATACTCATGTTTCGTTCTAGTACTTTCTTCTCGGCCATCTGTTTCTCAAAGAGTGACTGCAACGCTCTGAGCTGACTCTCAACCTCCTGTAATTTGGCTTGCTTCATTCTCAGGACAGACATCACCTCGTCCAGTTTCTTCTGGGCAACTGCTAACCTGGTGTGTAGTAATCGAACAAAAAAAAAAAGCGTTTTAAAAACGTAGGCATTTATTCAAAGAATATCCCAACAATTTTACCAACTGCTCTTTATTGTACCAAAAAATATATGAATATTATAACACCTTCAAAAAAAAATAAAAAGCCAACAAAATACTAAAGACGGAACGTTTCTAGCTCAAAACTCCTCTCCTGCCGAGAAGAAAAGAATATGTAAACATACGTCACCTTAATTCCAATAAATCTATCTCGCTATTCTTAATGTATTTTGTTATATTATTTTAAGAGGTCACTCTTGCTTTGTTCTTGAGATTGCTCGGTTTTACCCTGGTCCTGGCAGGGATCCTTAACTGAGAGGGAAACTGTTTAATATATTGTTCATTTTTTAGAGATGATATTTTTTCATTGTAAATCATTTCTCTGTTATGTACTGCCACAGTTTAAAAATATATATCATACTTTATAAATATGTGAGCGTGTCCTTTGCTGTGCCTGGATAGAACTTTTAGGAACATTGACTGAACTGTCCTGGAACCCCCTGTATCCTATTTGAACGAGTCCCATTAATCTGATTTTTTAGTGCTTTTAACTTCATATCTATCTACACTTTTTGCGCCATCAGCTTCACTAGCCGCCAGCGCCGTAAAGCCACTAAAACAAACATAAAAAGCCTTGTTTTATTGGAGATGGATGCAGAACCCAGAGCCCCCCCCCCCCCCCTACACTCCTGGTGTGAGACATCGCTGTCTTTGAAAATAAAATATACCTACAGTTTAACAGGTTGTTTAGTGACCAATCGACTCGAAACAGTATCATGCCAGGATGAATGTGTTACTAATGATAACATTTCCAGCTTAAGTTGAACGATCTGAGATGAAGGAAAATCCGTCATCAAAGTAAAAAAAAATGAACGAGAGAGAGAGAGAGAGAGAGAGAGAGAGAGAGAGAGAGAAAGAAAGAAAGAAAGAGATAGATAGAGAGAGAGAGAGAAAGAGAGTGAGATATATATATATATATATATATATATATATATATATATATATATATATATATATATATGGATAGATAGATAGATTTCTTAAACTTCACAAAATAAAAATAAAAATTAACTCAAATTTCATGACTTAAGTTTAAAATTGGATTTTACGCACCAAGTTCACCCCGGTAAAACACCGCTTTGACATGATTGGTCACAATTGTGTTAAATTGGTTGAATTGATGTTGAATAGTTCCTTCTACACCCTAAAAGCAACTCACAAGATGATGCACTAACCTAAAAATGACGTCAAATTACAAGTCCTGGTATCAGGCTATCGAAGGAACGAAGTTGACGTCAGTTTTGTGTGTTGATACGTTATATCCTGCTGGTGGATGTTGTGTGTATTTTACCTAAATGAATAGCATCAATAAGTTCACAAAGACTCCGGGCAACCTGACACCGGCCAAATAATATTACTATGTCACCAAATCGTACAAGGTGATGCCCACCTAAAAATATTGAGCAGTGAGGTGTATTCATTAGTGCAACCAGTGGGATCGTTTGTTTCTTTGGGCACTATTGACAAGTCTTTTTTCTCTTTTTTTTTTCTCGTGATCGTTGCCTTGTATAGTGTCGTAAATTTTATGGTAGCTTCAGGCTCTGAGTTTACGAAAGATAAACGCTGACAGAAATCTATTATTATATTTTGGATTTTTAAAAATCTCTCTAGAACAATAGAGGTTTAGCAGATCATACGTATCACGCATCACGGATCTCGTATCTGTCACATGCTCATTCTCATTATAAAATTAGTGTCGCCACACAAGTTGTTATGGGTCACGGAAATGTTTACATATTATGACATCCAATCAAAAAATCACATAGCGGCACTATTTTGACGTACAATGAGAATGATCATGTGATAGAAACGTGATACGAGGTGCGTGATGCGTATAACGTTCTAAACCTCTCTAGTAACAAAAGAGTTTATGGATACTTTTCTCGTTTGGGTTCCACTGTTTTGAAGACATGTGAGTACAAATCCATGGCTCTCACCCACATCACCATTGATCGACATGCCTGCAATTGGAGAAACAGGAACGGACAAAATAATCATCTTTCAATTTGTGACCAATCGTTTCAAAACGGTATTGTATCGGGGGTGTAGCAAGTGTTGGTATGGGATTTCAAAGTTAACTTTTCCCAAATTGTGAGATTTTAGTAGTTTTTGTCTGAACAAGAAAACACGTTTATTGTCTTCGATACACTGTATAGACGTGGTCATTTGAAACCATTAGGCCAATCGGATCGGACAGAACGCTAGTTTATTGCAAACTACTTTCCGCCAGACTATCAGACCAAGCTACTCGATCAAAATTAGGTAATAATACAAGCTTTTACATAGCGCAATGTCCACTAAACGTGCTCGGTGCTTTACAAAGGGTCCCGAGCCAACAGCAACACCTAACGTGTAGGACGAGACATGACGCATGTAAGGCGATAATACAGTTTTTCCAAGACCGAAAAAAAAGCTGGTAATGGTCAGATACTCACTTTACACCCTAGAACAGTGAGAGAATGTGAGTAAAGAGTCTTTTCAATTATGCACCCCTCAAAGAAAAACTCGAACCCAGGATCTTCCGATTCAAAGGCTATGCCACATAGCCGCACAGACAATGGTCGCCTCAGTCATTTTACGTGTGAAGCGAGTGCTCTACCAACGGGGCCCATCGGGACTCTCAATAAACTGTATACGTATAACTGTATAAATTTAATTTTTTTTTTTATGATCAAGTCTATTTATATAATCGATTTAATCCCGACATGACGCCGTGTTGAGGCGATAGATTACATTTGTTACATACCTGACTGTTATATGATGTGTGAGGTGACAGTCATAAGAAAAGGGAATAAAGTAATTTATAATTGATTGAGTAATTGATTAACCTACCTATTTATTTATAATTATATATGATACAAACCTTGGAAACCTTTTCTACAAATTCAGGGTGGAATTTCGGATTCACGATGTATTTTCTGAGCTTCTTTAGTTTGACCTCTGGAATGTTGTCTTTATCGTAATCGGCCAGTTTCTTCAAAAAGTTGGTGTCGCCCAGCATGGCTTTGCAGCTCGCCCAATCCGTTCTTGCAATAAAAAAATTAATAAAGATCAAAGAGTCATGCGACTAGTCATATTATCAAAACAGTATTGTGCCGGGTGATCGTGAGGTTTAACATTCAATTTGAAGTAAAACTTAAAACTTGTGCTTTTATATGAGCAATTTCAAGTAAATTTGCTCATAGCGCCTTACAAGGGGTCCGAAGGAAACAGCATGTAAATAAATGAGTCATCAAGCCTGTAATGTCAATATTACAATTTTTTCGTCAGAGACAATGCTGTTACCGCCCAGGTACTTAATTTAAATCATGATTACAGTGAGAGAATGTGATCGAAAAGCTTTTCCCAAGGACTCACCTTTGCGCCATCCATAGCGGGATGGGATCCTAGCCTGAGCTCTTGCTGTCCGAAGGTGAGTGTCATACCACAAGACCACAAAACTACAAATTAAGTGATAACTCTCTCTCTCTCTATCTATCTATCTATCTATCTATCTATCTATCTATCTATCTATCTATCTATCTATCTATCTATCTATCTATCTATCTATCCATCTATCTATCTATCTATCTATCTATCTATCTATCTATCTATCTATCTATCTATCTATCTATCTATATATATATATATATATATATATATATATATATATATATCTGTGCGTGTGCGAGTGCGCATGTGTGCATGTGACGTCTAAAGGGAAAACCATACTCATTTCTGCTATAAAAATGATCCATTTCGTTAAAATGTCTATCCGCCTGATGCAAGATGTCGAGGTGTTTTCAATTTAAATCGAATTTTCAATGACCATTTTCAATTTTTAAATCAGTGTTCATGACGCTATTTCAAACTGGAAATAGGAAACAGCGTATGTCGGATTTTAGTGCTCAAGTTTTTATCGCGTCATTTTTCTTTGGAGGGGGAGGGGAGGTATTTATTTACCATGTTTGTTTCTTTCAGGGCGTATTGATTACTGATTCAGTAGTCGTGTTGTTTTACATTGAAGATATAGTGGGTTGGCTGGTATGAAATAAAGTAAAAGCCTTCATTGAGGAGAGTGATTTTTGTGTCTTAAACTTCAAAAGAATTATCTTTCCAAATTCTGATCATTTTCACTTTAAACATAAAATGTTTCTTTGTTTAGGTCATTAACCATTTCGACGCAATGGTTAACAAACTGACAAAAGAAAAGCCACAAAAGTCTCAACAGCTAATAAACTGTCTTCAGCTCTTTTTTACGTAGTAGTGCAATTTCTACAAAACATGCTCAGAACGCTTTACGGGGGTCCCTAAGACAACAGCAACTCTCAACATGTAGGACAAAACATTCACGTAAAGATTGATATATTTAGATAAAATGAATCCAAAATACTTTTGTCCAAGTAAAATGGCGACAGCTTCCATGACTGTCTGGACGAGTTCTGGAGGTTTGGAGAACACACGGATTTCAGAGATGTCGTTTTTGTCCAATGCATCGAGGGCCTGTATTAAAATTTTAAGATACAAAAAGAAAAAAAGGAGGTGAGCATAATATCCATTACATATGTTTGAAATTTATATAAGGGATTTCAAGACAACAGTAACACTGCGTATTTAGTAGGAGATATGTCGTCATAATTTCTGTTTAGGCTGAGACAACAGGCAACAATTTCGTTCTCATGGTGAGAGAATGTGAGAAAACAGCCCTTTCAAGGATTTTACCCACAGCAAAACTCGAGCCAGGGACCTGCAGATCGTCTTTAGCGTTATTCATCTTCTATTTTGTTGACAAATGAGGACACTCGAAACATCCTCATTTAATGACTCTGTGAATTAAATTGGAGCCTCTTTTCTACTTTTTCATTGTTCTAATTCAAACTTTCCCGATTGGTAAACAAACATATCTGCATTCTATCTATAGATAGGGTGAAGATGACGTTACTTGGATCTTTGTTATTGTTTTTTGCCATCCGCGTTTATGAGTAATTCTCACTAAACGTTATGATCCTGACTATAAAAGTTCATGGTTAGCAGCATTCAAAGGAAAAAGGTATGCTCAATGTGCATCTAGTATTTTATATTTATTCTCTACAGACGAGACTGCCTACCTTAATAGCAGCCTCCAGGGCAGGTAATGCCTCATCTAAGTCTTTCTGGGCATCGGTTGCAATGGCTTGTGTTTCCTCAGCTGTTTCTTTTGCTTTGGCCTCGTCTACTGAAATGACTTGACGCACCTGTCAAACAAACAAACCAACAATTGTAATTCCGCGTTTTTTTTGTCGTGCGCAATTAGAAAGAGGACTCGTGTTTCAAACGTAGAATGAGACCCTAAGTGAAAGAGAACACGTTATTACTACTAAGAAAACCAAAAAATCTAATTGATTAACAAGTTAATCAGTTCCTGGGTAATTCACGTAATTTTTTTGACAAACTTCTGTGGAGTACTTTTAGTAGGTAATGATTTTATCGATGGCAGTATAGACTTGATTTCGGAATATAGCACACGCAATGCTTTCTTCTTCTCTTTCTTGGTCCTATATGAAATGGAAATATGCTTTCATAAGGTCTATCTACTGGCGGAACAATGGAACTTGCTTGGCATTTTTAAAGATCACTGGGTATTTTTCTAAGAATTGTTTTCCCCTTTTTTTTTCAAATCGTAAAGAAACCGTGCTTTTATTTTTAATGGTTGGGCACCAACCTCGTCGGCCTTGGCTTGGTCCAGCTTCAACTGCTCCATCAGACTTGCAATTTCTGCTGATTTGGACTTCAACTCGGGTTCAAGAGCCACGAGCTCTTTCTTCATGGCGTCAACCAGCTTGTTGGTCTCAAACAGTTTTAGGAGGCCGTTTTCTATTCGTTCACGAGCCATGACTATCACTCTGTGGTGGTAGTGGTAATGTTTTGGTGATGGGAGGTGGAGGGGAGGGGGGGGGGGGGCGATGGTTAAAACAAAAGCAGATAAGATCTTAGCGCAACTATCCCACAAGTCCAAGTATCCAAGCCAACAGTTACAATAAGAATAAAAGAACAGGAAATGCCGCTCATAAGGCGCTATCATAATTTCGACGGTAAAGATGCTCCCTCTCTCTCTCTCTCTCTCTCTCTCTCTCTCTCTCTCTCTCTCTCTCTTCCCCCCACTCTCTCTATCTATCTATCTATCTATCTATCTATCTATCGATCTATCTATCTATCTATCTTTCTCACTCATTCCCTCCCCCCCCCCCCCCCCGCTCTCTCTCTCTCTCTCTCTCGCTCTCTCTCTCTCTCTCTCTCTCTCTCTCTCTCTCTCTCTCTCTCTCTCTTACTCAATCCACCTATTCATCAATCAATTTATCTATCTCACATCCATCTATAAACTATCATAACAATAGTATAGCATATAATATATAAGGCTGGTATGACACGCACACACACACACACACAAACACACATACACACACACACACACACACACACACACACACATATATATATATATATATATATATATATATATATATATATATATATAAATTGTTTTTTATTTTAATATTTACCACAATGTTGGAGTCAGCCAGAAACATCATTGTAGATTGACTCCAACATTGTGGTAAATATATTAAAATAATAATTCGCTCCATTGCTACATGTCGAGCACTATCCGTACCATATTTGTATCAAACAGGATTCAATATATATATATATATAATATATATATATATATATATATATATATATATATATATATGCACACACACACACACACACACATACATACATATAATATTCAAAGTGTAACTTTTTACTTCTACTGCGTTAGTTCGTGGTTAATACCTATAAGTGTATGTAGCTGTGGAAGTGGAAGGTATGGCTTTGAATATTTTATTTACCACTCCTTTAACATAAAAGTTGAGCACTGGTACTTCATGGTTTTTGTTATATACCTGTATAATTTTCTTTTGGACACACACCCCAATCACCCGTATTATGTTTTTTTTTTATATATGGAGAACAAGATAACAAAACGACAAAACAAACAAACAAACAAACCACCAATCAGCATGTTGCGATTATTAATCAAATGCAATCCATTGAGTCAATCTATTAATGTGTCGGGAAAAAATAGACGGAGAAACTTGCTTTAGCTATCAAAACAATCAAAATTAGAAATTGAATGTTTTTGAAGCTTAATAAACGAGTTTCTGACCAAACTTTTAATAACCTCTTCCTAGAGTAGACGCCAGTTAGCTGGTTAAAATTGAATATTCAGCTTAACTTTTAACTTTTGAGTAAAACTATTTGCATTATGGCTGAACGTGAGTTTTGATTATTAAGCTTCAAAAACATTCAATTTCTAATTTTGATTGTTCTTTAAATATCGGTCGATTCAAATGAGCCTCACCTTTGCAAACATTAACTTGCCAACCATAAGAGGCTGCTGCCAAGATGAGGGCCATTTAAATCGATCGATTTTTGAAGTTCGAGTTTTCTGGCCAAATCTTTAATACGTGTCTTTTCAGAGTAGACGCCAGTTAAAGGGGTAAACATCGGATTCATCATGAGACAATACCGTTAAGATACGATTTGGTCACAAATTGAAATTACACAACTGCTTACTTGGACTTTTCCTTGACCATTCCAAGGTAGAGACTGATGAGTTCCAGGTAGGATGTCGGTGTTGTGTAGTACCGTCTCTTCACTTCTTTGTAAAAAGTCTCCGCCATCTCCGACACGCTCGTGTGAATCTCAACACACATTTCTGCCACGGATTTCTGGGCAAGTTCATTATAAAAAGGGAACAATAGCGTGATATGTCGAAATGCTGGTTCCAATCTCATTGAACCGGAGGACTGGATACGTACCTTGTACAACTATCTTCTGGTTTCAGAGTTTTGTTTTGTTTTGTTTTTAAGGGTTTTACGGCGCTTCCAACACATTTAGGTTATATCAGCGCCAGTAAAAAGGAAGAAAATGGGATAGTAAAAAGTTATAGAATTACAATTAAAGCACCCAAGAAAAAGTAAGACGTAGGGGAACTAGGAACAAATAGGGATCAGATGTAGATTCCAAGAGCATACCACCAATGTACTTAATTTGAGATCACCTATAAGTCTCATCCGCACACAAGCACAAAATCCAACAAAGAGGAATACACTCACATGCTTGCATTATATATTGAAAATAACAATTATAATAATACATAACAGAGAGATGATTTACAAGGAAAAAAACATCATCTCCCAGAACAATAACTATGCCTTTGACTGTTTCCCTCCGAGCTAGGACTCCGGCCAGGGCCAGGATTTACCAAGTAATCTCATTCCAAGACAAAGACAGAAAGAATGTCGGAAAACAGTTATAAGGGGATAGAAGATACAGTATGTAGCAATGCCTATCCCGCACAAATCTTTGGGCCTCTTTTTCGCTCACGAAGTGCCCGAATTCGCGTCAAAATATGGGACGAAGCCGTTTCGTATATGCTATTTTAAAAAATTAATTACGACGCTGTTTATCGATGAATATGACTGAAAGTTGGCACACAGTTAGAAAAAAAGGTCATTTTAGATTATGTCAAGCGACAAAACTCGTGCAATTACCAGAAGACCGTTAAAATAGATTTTTACTCTTTGGAGTAAAATATTTCTAAAACTATCGGGCGTGGAGGTTTTGTCGCTGACAAGGTAATACATGAACATTTCTTTTTTTTTGGTTGTAAAATTTCATATGAATATGACGAGTACTTTTCCCGTATTTTACAAAACACCATCCTAATTTGCTCTTCTTTTAATCCACTTATTACGCAAGATACACCAAAGGTCGAAAAAAAATGCCGAAAAAGCGTCCCATATTTTCGCGTTTATTTTCTCTTTGCGGGTCATCCAAATAAATGACACCTTTGAAACTGCATAACTTGTTTATTTATGAATGGATTTTCAAAATTCAAAAACATTTTTACTCAGCGGAGATAGGGCTTTGAAATTAGACAAAAAATTTCCTCAAAAAGAGAAAAAAACATTTTTCATAGTCATTGCTACAGTATGTACCCCCCTGCCCACTATGGGAGGTCAGGAACCCCACCCAGTGGTTTCAGAGTGATGGCATAAAAAAACTTGAGTTAAACTAAGCGTGCTTGTCTCTGTCCGAAAAAAATTGTAATATCACATAACAGGCGTCATATCTCGTATTGCTGTTGATCCGGGACACTTTGTAAAGCACTCTGAGCACGTTTAGTGGATATTGTGCTATATAAAAGCTCACGATTTTTTGTTTTCTTTTTAAAAACTTAATGATGCCATGAAACCAAACCTGAGATTCAATTATCAGTCACTTTTTTACCAATCGAAACATTGGATTTGAGACACACGCCCCAATTTCACTGAAATGACTCAAATGCCTGTTTACAAATATAGAATGAATGAAATTGACGTCACTCTGCTCCTTGTTATTCTTTGAAAGCTGACAGTTGGGTGATTGTGTTCTCACTAGATTCCCCCAATAGCCTTCAACAGTCACTTCCCTCGTAATGACGCATAGTAACTTAGCAACTGGTTCTAAACTATTGGAACAATGGCGGACGCCCTTATAAAAGACTGTTCAGAGGAGAAAAACATTATAAATCTGATCATGTTTTGACTTTTACACATTCTGATCACAAGACATATGAAAAGTTTTAGCCAGCATGAAGAATAAATAGTACCAATTTTCTTAGTTTAGAATCACGATGGCCGCTGTTGCTGGGCGATGTGACATCAGACTATTGAATCGAATTGATGGTACACTCGTGACCAAGCATTAACCAACCAGAATATTTCCTGCCATTTACCCTGTTTCGTCCCCTTGACTATTTATTTCCTTTCTGAAAAGGCATGCGATACCGCCTAAGTACATGTCAATTACACTAATAGGTCATGTCCAGTTAGTGAGTGTTTCTCACACTCTTTTGACACACTGATAAAGGACTTGCATCTCAAAACCTGACGACACGATGCGTTCTTTCATTCATTTGTATTAAAATTATGAGTGATACTCAGGATCTGTGGGCTGTTTACTCCGGTGATAGGCAAGCACTTAAGGTGGCGATAGATAGTATGCAGTTGACGTCACTCAAGCCTTTGTTATTGTATTTTGCCATCCGCGTTTGTGAGTGATTCTCACTGAACTGTACTAACCTGACTATAAAAGTTCATGGTTACACACAGTTTTGTGTGTTGGTCCGTTATATTTCCGGATGGCAATGTTATGAGCTTCTTAGCCAAGTACTGAGTGACGTCAACTTCATTCTATCTATAATGAACGGATGGACTATGAAATTAGATCATTTACATTAATAGCGATGTAAAACTCATTGAGCATGATATAATTTTGAAAATGCTCTTTACGAATATATTCTATCCTTTAATGGGTTAAAGGCCTTAAAATTGTTCATTCTTGCTGGATGAGGAAAAGATGACGACAATAATCAACTCGATGATTTCATTTTGACTCAAATGCAGCACCTTATCTAGATCTTCCGATATACTCTTTACGCTTTCAGTGACGATTACACAATGGGAGCGATCTATATTCATGTTTTCGTCCAACCGAGTCATCAATCACGTGATTTGTTGCTGTCCAACGATTGTAAACATACCCATGTGTTAGATAGTTCAATATCTGTGAACACTTTTACTATGTAGGTCACTTTGAGCACATATTGCAATGTGACCAATGACCTCGAGCACATGGAAAGTTATTTTGATAATGCCCATTGCATGCACAATAACCAAACGCAATTATGGGCATGTTTTAACATTTTTTGTTGTTAAGGACAATATCTTACATCCCTTTCATCCATCTTTCGTGTCGTATTCATCATATTAGTCTACAAAGGGGAAACCCGAAACGTCCACATAATATGCCTTTGTGAACTAAATTGAAGCTTCTATATTTTTTTGAAATGTTATTTGTTGTTGTTAAAAGCTGAACAGTTTTATCATTTACTTTTGCGCTTACCCGAAGCGACGAAAATAGATACTTTTTTTAAGAAGGCCCTAGCCTCATCAAATTATGCCTCCTACCTTGGTATCCTCGGAGCATCCGATGTCCACAGAGCTGAAGACAGATGCAGAGACACTGTACAATGCTTCACGGGGCCATTCAATGAACCAGTCAATGGTGCAGCAGTTTACCAACGATGGAAACATTCGACAGCGACTACGGAAGGCAGAGCCCACTGGTGACATGCAGAGTACAATGTGAAGATTGTTTCTGGTTCAGGGATAAAAAAAAGAACATAACAACATTAACATTTTAAAATTCATCCTAACGGGAATTTTTTTTCTTTTTCATGGGACAGCGTATCTCAGCGATATGTGGTACTATCCGCCGAGCTGTGTGGCCTTGAGCAAGCCACCTAGCCTTAGCTCACTTTGCGGCGCTGCACTGCGGCGGACGCCTGGTTTATTCCAGTCTTCCCTTGGAATATATCCTAAAGAAAAAAATCCCCTAAAGGATGAATAAAGGATGTTTTTTATGTTCTAGCTCGACAAAAAAAAACTCCAAAAAACCAAGATAACCCAGGTAGTGACGGGTATTGTACTTGTTTGTACAAAAAAAAACCAACGAAAAACCAAAAAACCAACAATAAAAAATAAACAAAAAATCAAACACAGTCGCCTTAAAGACGTGGTAGTGTATGGAATGGGAATATGGTAACATATGGCCTGGTGGGGGAATAAATGAAACACTGTGGCGCTTTGAGCACGGTACATCAGTAGAAATGTGCTTTATGAAACGGGAGTAAATTGTGTGAAATGTTGAAACCAAGGGGCAATTTCTAGGTGACAGCAATACACGCTTTTGCTCTTTGTCACCATATCAAGGATTACTTAGTAAAGATACAGAGTTAAGCGTTAACCTGCGAGATGGTCGGGTGGATAAGGCATTGGAAGTCCACCCGAAGCATCTAGGTTCTGAACCCAGCTGTCAGTATCTTGCTTTTCTCCTTGAAAGAAGTCAACAAAAAAAGTAGCCACATTTCTCACTTTGCGGCGCTGCGCTGCGGATAACATGTGAGTTGTTCATTTCTCAAAATAGACCTTTGAAAAGTTGTCCTATTGATAAGTAAAGCGATTTGTTCCTTTTCTTAATGTTTTAAATAGCAGAATATATCATGAATCATTGTTCATTGCATAAACAAACAAGACAGCAAATTAGAGAGCAGCCGCAGAGAGACTTCTCAGTCGAGGGAGGCTTATATTTTTTGG
>NC_088360.1:129771862-129811862 GCF_034508935.2 Berghia stephanieae | reverse complement strand
ATCTAAAAACATAGCACAATATCTTAAATAATATCCTATACTTCACAGGAAGCCAGTGCAATTCCTGGAGAACTGGTGTTATATGATCTCTTTTTTTCGTTAATTTGATAAGTCTAGCGCTTTATTTTGAATTTTTTGTAGTTGATGAGTTAATCTACTTTGACAACCAATGAGAAGGGCATTGCAATCATCTAATCTGCTAGTAATAAACGAATTAACAAGCATCTTTGTAATATCTTCATCAATATAATGTCTGATTCTTCCAATATTTCTAATGTGATAGTTACAACATTGGCATATCTTTTTAACATGATCTTCCATGGATAACCATTGATCAAAATACACCCCAAGATTTCTCACACAAGAACTAGGTTTAATAGCATTTTCACCCACTAGTATCTCATTTGTAGATATTTTTGAGAGTTGATACCTATTTCCAGAAATGATCATTTCCGTCTTGTCATCATTAAATTTAATTTTGTTTAGTTTCATCCAATCCTTTATGTTAGCAATGCAATTTTCCATAACAGATACTGATGACAGCTATGAATCATTATTGAGTTTTGTATACAGCTGAGTGTCATCAGCATAAAAATGAAAATCAATGGGAAAAGTGGATAACATATGAGAAAGGGGAACAGTATACATTGTAAAAAGGAGGGGGCCGAGAATAGATCCCCGAGGCACTCCACACGTTAATATGGATGGAGTTGATACATCATCATCATTGCCTTTTTCACCCTGGGTCAGGGTATAGGTCACAGACAAACAGTTTCCATCCTTCTCTATCCCGAGCTAACTTTTTAAAATCTCATTCCAGGTCTTACCACTTCTCTGTATATTGGTCGCCCAAGCTAAAAAAAAAAGGATTTGGTTTGTCCGTCTGCGTTTCTGTAACGGTTTGAGTTTAACGGAAAGGGGTGTTAACCCTTTGCCAACCCCCAACCTGGAGGACCAGGTGACTCAAAGATGGGGAAATCACACACCTTTAGTCGACTGACTTCTTTCAAACAAATATTCCTTTAACCAGTCCAAAGCTGTGCCACTGATATGAAATTGATCCCGTAGTCTAGTCAAAAGTAAATTTTGATCGATAGTGTCGAATGCCGCACTTAAATCTAGTACAACAAGCATCGCTGCACTTTTACTATCTATATCATTTACAATATCATTAAAAACTTTAAGTAATGCCGTTTCCGTGCTATGTGAGGCTTTGTAGGTAGATTGAAATTTAACATTTAACGCATTCGTCTCTAGATGGTTAATAATACGAGCAGCAAAGACTTTTTCGCTTAATTTTGAAATGAAATTTAAATTTGACACAAGTCAAAAATTATTTAACTCATTGCAGTCAAGATTTGCTTTTTTCTTCAGGGGTCTAACCAATGCATGTTTCAGCATATTAGGAAAATCGGGCAACGCTAGACTTTCATTTATGATAGATGAAATTGCTGGAGCATGATAATTTGAACATGATTTTATGAGCCACGTTGGTGTTTTATCTAGCAGGCATGATTTATTAGGCATATCTGACAAAATATTTTTAACTTCCTCTATTGTTACGGGTTCAAACGACGTTAAACGGGTGTTCATAGATTTAGTTGGTCGTGTCGTGCAGGTAAGTGTTGTGTCCTCCTGTAGTGTCTCTTCCGTTGATGTTGATCTTCCAGGCGATGTCACGTGCCTTGTCATTGTTGTTGTGTTCATTGGTGAAGTCATGCTTATTGTTTCAACTCGTGATGTCGTGCTGGGATGCAGATTTGTGGGGCTATCGTTGTCTGGTCCCTGTCGGATGTTGAACATTTTCTCAATGAAAAAGGTGTTGAATTTGTCACTTCTTTTGGAGATATTTGTATGTAGATTATTTGTATTCGATGGTGTGATCATTTCTTTGACAGTATTATAAAGCTTTTTCGAGTCAAGTTTGCTTTTTATCAGAGTGTCTTTCACATATTGCCGCTTGGTACTGACTATTAGTTGATTGGTATAATTTTTGGCTTTTTTATAAATTTGCTTGAGAATTTCAAGTCCAGACTTACGCCAAATACCTTCTTTATGACGTCTTTCATGTTTGGCCTTTCGGATTTCAGCAGTGAACCATTTGGAATTTGGTCTTAGGACGATTGTTCTGGATTGGAGGGGCGCATGATTTTCCAGACACTTATTGAGTTTTGTGTAGAGGAGATCTAATTTCTCTGTGACGCCGTGTGTATTCATAACGTTATTATTTATGTCCAACTCCCGAATTCGGTCTAATAATTTGGTGTGATTTATGTCTTTCGTTTTTCTATAGCGGACTGTACGCCGATTTGAAATTGGGACAGGGACATTGATCTTAAAAAATACTGGGTGGTGGTCTGAAATGTCTGGGCTTACGATCCTGATCTCACGAGTGAAGTATCGATAGACCGTGTGATAACGAGATCGAGGATGTGTCCACTCTCGTGAGTTGGTCCTTTGACATTTTGTTTGAGATTGAATATTTCTAGAAGTTTGGTGAAGTTGTCCGAAATCTCGGCATGAAAATTAAAATCACCTAGAATAATAATTTCTCCATCCTCGGTGTTTTTTGCATGGAGAAAGTCTTCAAATTCTTTTATAAAAGTTGTATTAGTACTCTTGTTTTTAGTTGATGGTGGTGGTCTGTAAATGGTTACGACGTTAAAGTGTCTGTTATTATGACTAAAGTGAATTTCGATGCATTCGAATGAGTCGAAGTTTTGTTTTTCTCGTTTGATAATATTCAATTGGTCTCTAAAAACGCACATCAAACCACCTCCATGTCTTTGGTCTCTATTTTCTTGATGATATGAATAGCCGCTGGGGATTACCTCGTTTATTGTTATAGTGTCAGAAGATGTTAGCCAGGTCTCTGTAATAAAGAATAAATCCAATTTGTTTTCGACGATAAAATCATTTATTAACACAGCTTTATTTCGCACAGAGCGGGCATTCAGGAGAGCACATTTCAAATTGTTTTCGTCATCTGTACTCCTTTGCTGTTGCTGTTGTCGCCGCAGTTGTTGCCGTAAAGTAATAAGATTGGATGGGCGGGGGTGGTGATGCTGATGATAACGACGATGGTGATGGTGGTTGTGGTGGTAACGATATGGAAAATGTCAGCGATGACGATGGTGGTGGTGCTGACGATAACTACGACGATAACGACAATGGCAATGATCGTGGCTTTAAATCAATTGGATTCAATAGTCTGATGTCACGCGCCCGGCAACGGCGGCCATCTTGGTTCTAAACAAAGAAAATCATTACTTTTTATTCTTCATGCTGGCTACAACTTTTCATCCCCTTTTCATGTGCCTTGTGATCAGAATGTGTAAAAGTCAAAACATGATCAAATTGATGGGTTTTTTTCCTCTGGATACGCGTTTAAGCTCGCCGGAGAAATATTTCATACGGCGTCCGCCATTGTTCCGATAGTTTAGAGCCAGTGTTACTAAGTTACCATGCGTCATTAGGAAGGAAGTGACGTTATGACTTTTGAAGACTATTGTTGTGTATGTGGGTGGGGGTCGTGATGGTTTGTATTGGTGGGGGCGATGTGGTCTGTGGCCAGTGAACACTGGTATCGCCCTTTGTTTTCTCGTTCCACCCCGTTGGTGTGAATTTGACTCAATGCCGTCAACAAGAGACGTTGGTTGTTGACGGCATTGATAATGAAACGCCGATGTTAAAAATAAAGTGGTGAATAAAAATCTCTCGTAATGTGTAGAAGAAAAAGATTGGTAAAAATCAGACTTTACCTTAAAACCAATTTATAAAAAAAGAGAATATCGCAGAAATAGTTCATTTGATATTAAAATTCATTTCAGATAATTAAACACAACACAATCACAAGATTAACTATATAAAAATCCACATTGAAGCGTAAGAATTTAAAGTAAAATCGAATAGAAAGACACATGTAAACAAAAAAAAAAAAAAACAAAAAAAGTGTCCTGCCGGTTAGGCGTGTTACAATCTAACCGCGTGTAAAGTGAGTGCTCTACCCAACTGAGCAATCGGGATCCCCATAATTAGTAATATTATACAAAACGTTTTTATTTATTTATTTATTTATTTATTTATTTATTTATTTATTTATTTATTTATTTATATTGTTGTTGTTGTTTTTAAAATGCGTTGAGCACGTATAGTGGATATTGCACTATTAAAAAGTTCAGGCTCAAGCTGTTGTTACCATTTAAGAGTCGACATCATTAGGGGAATTCGTTTGGCATTGGTTGCGTCCCATAGTTGAACACGTTGAACTTCATGCAATAAGGAAGATTCACATGGACACTGTTTCAAAGCGCTTGATGATTTCTAGTTACGTGTGAATAAAACTCGAGAATCACACAACACATAACACGCAATAAACCACAATATAGGTATATAATCCCCTGTCTCACAACAGTTTTTTTTAAAATAGAGCTTTTATATAGCGCAATATCCACTAAACGTGCTCAAAGCGCTTTACAAGTGGTCTCTGGTCAACAGCAACGTTGAACATGTAGAACGAGACATGGCTCTTGGTTGCCGAATTACATTTATTTTCGGACAGACAAAACTGTTAACGGCCAGGTACTCGTTTCACACCTGAGTACGGTGAGATGTGAGTAAAGAGTCTTTTCCAAGGACTCAACTATGCGCCGCTCAGTACTCCAACCCAGGACCCTTCGAACCGAAGGCTCATTCCACTAGACCACGTGTCGGGGTAGGTTAGTTCAGATGCCAAAAAACTGAAATTGATTTTGCAGAATATGACACTTAAATTACGTAGTAAAGTTTGAATTGAGGAAAATATTATTAAAGTGCCTTCTCCAAGAGTTCAACGTTGCGCGACCCAGAGATGGACCAGAACCAGGAACCGACAAGGTTTGTCATGACACATGACAACAATACCGCACATCCACCTATGTCATAGGTCAGCGACATAAGCGTTCACCTATGATATAGCGTAAAATGCGATGTGCAGTTTTACGAAATTCTGTTTACCTTGGACGACTTTTGACAGATCTCGTAGGTTGAAGACGTAGTGAGATTTGGCGGGAGTCGGAAGGAGATCTTTGCTTAACCGAAAGTAGATATCCACGCACGCCTGGACGATTGGCTCAGACATTTGCCGAATGTGGCTCGTAAACTCTACAAAGAATCCCCCAAGAATACTCTGGGAATAAAATGTTAACGACAATCATTAAAACCGACGTGCATAATATTATAGTTGCAGATCTTGATAACTGAGCACAATAGGCTTCAACATTCGTGACGTCACTTCCCTCGTAATGACGCATTGTAACTTAGTAACTATCGGAACAATGGCGGATGCCTTTATGAAATACTTCTCCGACGAGCATGTGTATTCAGAGGAGAAAAACATTATAAATCTGATCATGTTTTGACTTTAATACATTCTGATCACATGACAGGTGAACAAGTCCTAGCCAGCATGAAGAATAAAAAGTACTGATTTTCTTTGTTTAGAACCAAGCTGCTCGTTGCTGGGAGGACGTGGCATCACACTAATAAATCCTATTATGGACTTGTTATAAAATTGTTGTGATGTACAATATTTTGTGTTGGTTTGAGAGTTTTTCCATTGTTACAATAGGACCACAATACATTTTTAGCTCAGATTTGTAAAACGTGCACGTAGCTTTTTAACAGTTTTTAAACGAAGAGGTTTAACATGATTTTAAAAACCATCGAAATAAGTGCCAAACCTCCATTTCATAATCTTATTATAATACCTTTATAATTCAAACATTCCGCTTGTCCTTTGTAAAACCTTTATAGAAACAGAAGCTTATTCAAACAGAACAGATATACTAGAAAAAGAAACGAAAAGAGCAAACGTTACATATTCAAAATGTTAACGGTACAATCGACAAGCTATTTTTTATTACCAAGAACATCATTCTGAGGCTGCTGTCAACTGGTTTAGGGATACGGAGCATGCTGAAGTGGCGGAAAAGTCGCGGTGAAACAGGATTTCTACCGCCACCTGGTGGGGAGCAGGCAGCCGACAATGTTACGTTCTGGAAAAACAAACACAATTTAAATCTCTTTAAAATGTGATATGCCTCTGTCCAATAAATATTCATTATAATTTGACATTCAGAAAGAAAGATTTAAATAAATTATATTAATTTTGATATGATGATTTATATTTTGAAATAAAGATAACGCAGTACACTTTATTTCATAGGTCTACAACGAAGTGCATTTATTTGCAGTTCTGATAACCCAAAACTGTTATGATCTCATTGTTGTATTCTTAACTCTTTGCTTACCGATCTTTTTCAGTATTTTCCCAAAATGTTAAAACTTAAACAAGCTCTCTACAAAACAACTTCATGTTCTTATTTATTAAACAAAGATCATTCTTCAAAGTTTGTGATGTACAAAATAGAGCTTAAAAAGAAAAATGTATATTGTGTCGTAACAAATGTGACGATTTTGCTGCAGGTGGTAAGGAGAGGGTTAAGCTAACGCAAAATTAAGTTTTGCCTATTACAACAATGTTAAATCAAGCCCATAATTGCGTTTTGTTAGCAGACCTGCACATCGGTCTAAAATTGCTGTCTGAAAGTGTCATGATATTTTGCATAAAAGTCTCGGGAGGCAATATATGATCCAACATCTTAAAACGGTTTTTGTCGAGATGAGTCGGGTCTCGAAAAGTAAATTTAAAGTTAAAATGATAAATAGAAACATTGAGGTTTTTTATGCAATGAAAGAAACCATCTTGATTGTCCACCATAACGAATATATATTATTATTCCTAAATTTATCTGTAGTTGTACATAGATGATCAGCGGATCAAACCTCTGAAGTCCCGATTTTCAAGATTGGCGGATCATAGTTTTGATACGCCGCTCGCCGATCATGAAAATTGAGACTTCAGAGGTTTGATCCGCCGGCAATCGAAATTTGATTTTCAAAACCCAGCTCTCCCCAGCATAATACTTCTTTAAGACAGAGGATCACACATTTTGACGGGTAGCATGGCACAGCAAATCTGTACTTTTCAAAATATGGGCTATCGAAAAATCCTGAGAGCTCCCTATTTGGAGCACAGGACCAATAAGGATACTTTAGAAGAGGTAGAGGATAGAGCAGGGGGACAGGAACCACTGTTGTCAATAGCCAAAAAAGGAAATTGTCATGGTTCGGAGACACTGTCCGCCATGATAATCCGTGCAAGGCTGCCTTCAGGACACTGTAGAGGGACAGAGGAGGAGAGGAATACAGAAAAAAGCTATGGCAAGAGAGAGGAAATAGGAAGAAGACGATGGAGGTCGATTGGACACACTCTTTGAAAGAACGACACCACTATAACAAGGAAAGTATTGGACTGGAACCCTCAGGGCAGAAGATCAACGGGAAGGCCACGAGGAACATGGAGAAGAATTAAAGAAGCTGATATACAGAGAAGTGGTAAGACCTGGAATGAGATTAAAAAGATAGCTCAGGATAGAGAAGGATGGAAACTGTTTGTCTGTGGCCTATACCCTGACCCAGGGTGAAAAAGGCAATGATGATGATGATGGAGACGACATCAAAGAGTGGACATGCCTAAACCTTAGTAGCCTTCTGGAAATCGCCAGAGACAGTGACGAATGGCGTAAGGTTGTGAAGTCTGCATCCCACATGTCCTCCCGACGAGCACAAGGTCATGGGAATGAATGAGTGTGAGTTGCACAGCATTATGGTCTCTGTGCGGCTATGTGGTCTAGTGGTATGACACTCGCTTTCGGATCGGAAGGTCGTGGGTTCGAGCCTCGCGTTCGGCGCATAGTTGAGTCCTTGGAGAAGGCTCTTTACTCACATTCTCTCACCGTACTCAGGTGTAAAACGAGTACCTGGCCGTTAACAGCATTGTCTTTGTCCTAACAAAAATTTGTAATATCGCCTAACAGGCGTCATGTCCCGTTCTAAATGTTATGTGTTGCTGTTGGCCAGGGACCCCTTGTAAAGCGCTTTGAGCACGTTTAGTGGATATTGCGCTATATAAAAGCTCAAGTTTTGTTGTTGTTTTTTTTTGGTTCGAACAGAAAGTATCGAATTTCATTCTCCCAGATGCGATGTGTGGCCTTGATCAGGTCACCTCACCATACTCATTTTACGGGGTGCAATGTTGCAAACAGAGTCTGCGCTTGGCTAAGAGGCTCACAACATTGCCATCCGGAAATAAAACGGACCAACACACAAAACTATGTGCAATCTTCGTCGTTTATAGTCGTGGTTTGTAAAGTTTAGTGGATGGCAAAAAACAATAACAAAGACCTGAGTGACGTCATTTTCATTCTATCTATAGCCTGAGCTATTCTAATCTTCTTTTGGGAAGGACTGCGGGAAAAATGGAAGGAAATTATATTTTATTTTATTATTTTGATATACTATATGACCTCTATGGTCTTCCAGGTGAGGAGATCTCTGTCATAGAATCCTTGAAAGTCCAGGTACTGTCTCAGGAGTTCAATGGGGGGCTGAGATCCGTACGTGTCTAGCTTGGGCATGTTTAGGTCGTCGATAAAGATGATGACTCGCTTTCCTCTCGGAGCACCTGGGGTGATAGAGATAAGCAAAAAAGGAGTCTATTTCAACGAATTGGTCTTTCAATATCTTTTTACTTGCGACAGCCGTTTCAAATGTTTCTCTGCCGACTGTCGGTTTTGAACCCGAAACGTCCCGTGTTTTGTATTTTCAAAGGTGTTGTATTCGATTTGTTCCTTACTTTTTTTTATATCACATTCACATTTTCCCCTTTTTTAAAGCTGTTGTGATATTCATTCTTACTTAATGATAAATTCAAAAAGATCCGTTAGGAAACAAATCATAACATCATAAAATAAGATAAACCCACCGAAAATATTTTTCCGACGTTTTTCCAATTTTGCTTCAATCATGTCTTGGGTTCGATTGCTGGTAGTCTGCGCCGAGAAATTGATGAAAACAGGGACGTAGTTTTGTCGTTCTGAAACCCTCTCAAGGAGATCCCGGGCAATCACAGACTGGAAATAAAGATAAAATTATGTTCAGTCTAAAACATCTTACTAGAAAAATTGTGGAGCGGCCACTTTTGTCAGTAATGATGGGAAATAGAAGGGATAGCATAGACAAGCGCCAGATGAAAACAGAGAAAAATATTACGGTGTCCGGGTGTCAAACCCGGAATTCAATTGATACGACACCCACAGCTTGGCTATGGGAAAAGGACGGTTCTGTGCTAGTAAGTCAGCTTGCCCGCTGACCCCCCCCCCCCACCTCGTTCTGACTGTCTGTCTACCTGTATGTCCGTCTCTCTCTCTCTCTCTCTCTCTCTCTCTCTCTCTCTCTCTCTCTTTATCTCTGTCTCTCCTTATCTCTCAGCCACGCAAATCCCCTCTATAACACCGTGATTTCGTTGGTCTCATCTGAATTCTTCGCCGACGGAGTTGTCTAACAGCGGACAACCAACATCTTTCCACCGCTCCCACATGTAACCGTTGTAGCAAAGGATCCGAAACCGCAAAGTATCTGGTTTCATTTTCAAGGGGTTATATTATAAATCTTTACATAGTTCACCTTTTCGAACCAAAATTATTTCATAACATGACATTTTCGTAGTAGTAGAGAGGTCTGTTTACATCTTATTTTTGACACGTGTAACTAAATGACAAACTGCCGTGTTCATGGACAAAACAAATCTATTGTTATTCAGCCACAAAACCACACACGACAAACTCCAAATCACATGTGCAACAATCAATGTCCTACCTTCCCGACTCCCGTGTCGCCCGTGTAGAGAACACACCGATTTACAGAGAGGAGTTTTTCCAAGAGATAGCCAAACCGTGTCGTATCAACGGTGGGGACCAACATCTTGAAGAACGGCAACGTCTTATCGAATTTGAACGGTGGTATAATCTTGTCCCACGTCTCCATTCGTCGTAGTTCCATATCCACATAGTAATTCCATAGCGTAGTGTTGGATGCCAGCTTCGATGGGAGGTGTGAAGGGTGAGGGTTTAATTGCCAGAAAATTCAAAAAGATCCGTTAGGAAACAAATCATAACATCTTAAGATAAACCCACCGAAAATATTTTTTTTTGTATTATAGGTAAGCTCGTGCAAACAAATAAAAAATGGAGACATCCCCCCCCCCCTTTCCAAAGATCGTTTATATATAATGCAATAAGCAGTAAACAGGACACAGAGGACGAGACATACTATATACTGCTATCACAAATTTATTCCGAAAAGACAAGGCCTTTAAAAAAAACCCGAGCATTTATGAAGTGCAATATTGACTTTAAAACTTTATTCTTTTGTTTGTTTCATTCCGAATATAATACCAGATTGACAAGGTGGGTCAAATATTGATATATTGATATGACACCTGTCAGGCTACAGTTACATCTTTTCAACAAAAATAAAATAAATAAAATAACGCTTTTAACGACCAGGTACTCATGTTACACCTGAGTACGGTTAGAGAAGGTGAGTAAAGAACCTTTTCAAAGGACTCAACTATTCGCCGTTTATAGCTGGACTCGAGCCCTGGACCTTCCGACACGAAGGCGAGAGTCATACCACAAGACCACATAGCCGCACTTCCACAGCCACACATATTTTTAGCGGTCAGTTCAGTGAGAAAATGTAAAACAAAAAAACAAAAAAGATACCCCACATTTTCATTTTTTTTTACCTTTTTTTTGCGTATGTGTTCTGTTTTACTCCAATGAAAAAAATAAATCATATTGCTTTTTCGTCACGTTGAATTGTAGTATTCAATTGTTTTCAAAATATATTTGATTATGACTTTATAAATAGCTCCCCCCACCCCCACCCATTCTCGGCAAATTAAGAATACTACAAGCTTTAATTCTTTTTGATTGATAATCGAAATCAACAAAACAAGAATTACAAACTTTGATGGCAACATACATGAAAGAGAAAAAGGAAGAAAACATTGATAATTGAAATCAACAAAACAAGATGGTACTACTAATAATAGTGGTAAAAAATACATACCTTAACGTCATGTTCCTCGAACTGGGCTCGAATAAATAACTCAAGAGGATCCCAATAGTCTTCTGTCAAATTTCCCCCGATGCCCCACAGATAGGCCAGGGCAAAGATTTGATTTAAAAGACGAGTCAACTTGACTAAATCTACCGACCAATCCAAACTTCCACGCTCGGGGAACAGGATGGCCTCCAACAGTTTGCATATAGTTACCACTTTGCTGATGTCAACCTGAGGGTGAGTCAGAAGTCAAGGTCATAGGAATACTTGATAGTTATTTTTTTAAAATCCATAAATGCATTTTTGAAATAAAATGGCTTTATAGAGAGTTTTTCATTCGGTTATAATCAATTTGCGAGTGTGTGTGTGTGTGTGTGTGTGTGTGTGTGACTGTGTGTGTATGTGTTTATTTATATAGCCATTGAAATCCAAGCTTGTAAGGTCTGATATTTTTCTTGTTATTGTGCAATACAAGATTTCATCATTTATTTGTCGAAGGTTCTAGATATTTGGATGGCAAAAAAATTACTTCTTACTGTGAGGTAAAATCTAAGATGATATGTATACCTTTTTGTTACTCCCCAAATATAAACTTTGATAAAGTTTGAAACCCTGATCAGAATATATCCAATTTAATGGAGACCATTTTATTCAGTTATAAAATCTTTCCGTTGCTGTACTTGACTTGATGATACCAAAGAGACAAATAGTATACAGAAGCAGACACAAGTATAAAAATACGTCTGAAAATGTGTTTATGAAACAGGGCCAGAGAAAGCAGAAAAAAACAAACAAAAAAGGACAAATATTATTACAAAAACATCAGTCTACCTTGAGAGAAAAAAAATATCCTAAAATGTCAGCATTTCTCGACAAGGCAGGCTAACCTTTTGGGATGATTTTTTGTGGCAGACTGATTTTTGAGGAATCGTATTCCCCGTCGAGGCAGCTTATTCATGGAGAATGCTTTTTTCATCTCGAAGCAGGCTGATTTATGGAGAATAATTGTCATCCTCTTGAGGCAGGATGACTTTTAAGATGTTTTAGGAGGCAGGTTAATTCTTCGGGAATACTTTTTTTAATTGTGTCTATTTCTTAGTTGGCATTGTTTCCTCCATACCTTTTACTATTATGTTTATCTACTGTACCTGGTTTATGACTTGGACACATTTCTTGCTGACAAACACAAGCCCATCCTCGACGTAGGCCTTGAAAAAGCCCATAAGTATTTCCGGTCCTTCTGGAGACATTTGGTCCACGAAAGATTTCATCCACGTCTCAACGTATGGCATCCACTTTAACTCGTCTGGGTCCACAAAAACCATCCCACATCTGAAATATTTACATCAATCCTCTCAATCTTCGATGTACGGATTGGTGTTCTACGTAATGATATGACAACACTCCTCTCCGGGCCAGTTTGAGTCCCGCTCTAGGGGTGGCAGAGTTGAGTCCTTGGAGGAGACTCTTTACTCTCATTTTCTCAAAAAGAATGGTGTTATGAAAACAGATAAAGTGGAAATAAAAGGCGCAGTTATGACATGGAACGATCAGGGCACAATCTTTTCCCGAAAAGCCACAAGGGACTATAACTCTTTGTCAGATGAAACTATAAAAATGTCGGCACCAACAGCAAAACAGTTTTAACAAAAAGAAGTAAGGATTAATCAAAATGGAGCACATGTCACCAACACGATGGCGTTTTCTGCAAGAAAAGAAAAAGATGATGATGATGATGATGATGAAGAAGAAGAAGAAGA
Source organism: Berghia stephanieae (assembly GCF_034508935.2). Lineage (NCBI taxonomy): Eukaryota > Metazoa > Mollusca > Gastropoda > Nudibranchia > Aeolidiidae > Berghia > Berghia stephanieae. Next base: position 129,799,092 of record NC_088360.1, on the reverse strand, counting down.
AGAAGAAGAAGAAGAAGAAGAAGAAGAAGAAGAAGAAGAAGAAGAAGAAGAAGAAGAAGAAGAAGAAGAAGAAGAAGAAGAAGAAGAAGAAGAAGAAGAAGAAGAAGAAGAAGAAGAAGAAGAAGAAGAAGAAGAAGGAGAAGAAGAAGAGAGACGAAGAGAGAAGAAGTGGAAGAAGACGAAGAAAAAGAAGAAGAAGAAGAGAGAAGAAGATGAAGACATTTATTACTATACAGCTTTATGGATGTTTGCGAATGCTTGAAACAATATTGTAGCAGTGGAATAAATTACACTTACATCATTTTATGAACAGGCTAGCTCATTTCAGTGTGTGTGTGATTGTTTGGGTGAGAGAGAGAGAGAGAGAGAGAGAGAGAGAGAGAGAGAGAGAGAGAGAGAAAGAGTTTTGCTCTGAAGTATTACTCCTTGATTTCGAAACGAATCAACCTACCGTAAGTCTCCAATTTATTTAAAAGGATACAACCCATTATTCCTTGCTGGATCTTGTACTTGGGGAGTTTTCTCTCTTGTTCAAAAGTCGACATTCACTGTCACTCAACTAACAAATCTTAAACGCAACCTTTCGCTTTTTAATAATCGGGTTCTGACGACTCAATTGCCTCTCTCTAATCTTCTGCGCCAAATCTTTTAACAGTTCACGTAAATTTACTTTGATTGATAAGTAAAAAATATTCTCCTTTTATTTATTAATTGATTATCAAGGAAGATGTTTAGATCTATATTTGGGACTGTGCGAGTTGACGCGGGTTTTTTTTGCCCCGAATATTTCTGAAAATAGAGCATTTATATACAACAATCTCGCTGAAATTATGCGAGACAAAAAGCATAATTAAGAGCCTTCATATAACACCACTGCGTTCCGATGATTACCATATGCTGTCCAGACATGAACAAGTTATTCTGTTCCGCCTCAGGACATGCCACAATAGTCTTAAAAAGCATATGCACAGACGCATGAAACTGACACAGTCACCGGTCTGCTCATGTGGCGAGGAGGAGGAAGATGCAGAATACATACTGCAGCGATGCAAAATATATTCAACCTACAGAGAAGAGATATGGCCCTCTGCAATTTCTCTTCTTTAAAAAACAACTTTTCAGCCCACTAGAAAAACAAAAAAAAGCGAGTACTTTCATCTTCGAAACGAGACTCCAGACAACGGCATACGAGAAGAAGAAGATATAGCACAATATTGGGTATCCCAAACCAATATCACCGCTTAACATGTAAAACAAGACCTGACGCCTGTGAAGCGTTATGACATATTTTTTCAGTAAAACGACAACACTATACTCATTTTTACCAAAGAGTGAAATGTGAAGTAGCCGTCTAAAAACAATATCAAAGAGCCGAGTGTTGCTAACTTCATTCATTATTTATAGTGTCTTACCTGCTCACTGTTGCTGGCGATGCGACGGCTAAATCCTGGACCTCGAACAACATATGGATGTACGGTGTGAATTTGATACGTTCACTGTTGGCGAGACATAACATCTTGTTGTCGTCCAAGACCGTGTTCATGTTTTCTATCCATAAAGCGTCCACGGGGCCATCACAAACAATCCACTGGTGGTCTTTGGAAGTATCCTGTGGAGGAAGTAACCGAATTTAGACTCAGTCTACGTACAACAGATTTGATATAAAAGGTGTTAGATTTAAAAAATGTAATAACTGAGCGACACATTATTATAGAATAATGTTAAAGATACAAAAGGATGCGTTATCATCCAATGTCTTTATTATAATATATGGTATATTCAAAATATATCCTAAAATATCTTTATGTATTGATAATATTTATTTTATAGATGTATTTTTATTTACCTTTATGTTTATTCTATTTACAAAATTGTTTTATAAAATTATGTAAATACATTTTATACCCTTTATATATTCATTTTTGTAATTCACGTTTGAAAAATCAATATCCTCATGGATGGATTAAGTTTAGATATTATTAGGTGAACATAATACTTTCCTCATAATATTTTGTTTCAAAGGCCTTCCTAAAAAACAAAATAGAACAGTAATATTTCAAGTAGTATCCAGATATACAAGAGAGAAATGAAGTGTCACCGTTATAACTAAAAAGAAGGTTGCCTCGGGTAAAACCTTTCAAACATCCAAAATAATACTAGGATCAAGCATCTGCAATTCAACTCCTATGCAGCTGAAATGGGAAACAGGTTAATGTAGGAAGACATACCAGAGAATCCCCAGCATGCCACCTAGAACGCGATGGCACAAGATCAAAGCTGGTAACTTGTCCGGATTAGGATTTATGTAAGTAACTATTTTTTTTGTTGGCTGACACAAGCTTTAAAACAAAAAAGTAACTTTTTTTGTAGGGGTTTTACTCATTTTTTGACCAACCTGTACACAATGACGGACAGTCAATCCCATTAGACCATCCCGCCATTCCATAGACAGTTTGTCCACACCGCCATACAATTCCTCCATGGTAATAGACTTTGGGTTCATCACGTAAACGTTTACAGGCTGGTACTCTTCGTCAGTGTATCCCTTCTCCTGTAGGTTGCTCAGGACATCAGCCAGAATCTAGACACCCCCAAAAAAGTCAACAAAAAACCTCACACTTTTATATGGAACAATATCCTTGAAATGTGCTGAAAGCGCTTTACAAAGGTCTTTATTTTATACTGGTAAGACGCTATTGTAATTTAGTTTACACAAAGACAAAACTGTCCTTTACTTAGAGACTCAAAGAGGATAATGACTTGATAACATTAATAAACTTGAGAAATGTATACCGCGCAATATCTCCCAAACATGCTCAAAGCACAACAATTATCATGTAGGACGAGATGGGACGCCTGTTAGGAGAAATAACACTTCCTTTTCCAACAGAGACAACCCGGTTAACGGCCATACTTATTTTACACCTGAGTACGGTGAGAAAACGTGAGTAAAGAGCCTTTACCAGGGACTCAAGTATGCGCCGCTCAGAGTGGGACTCATACACTGGACCTTCCAATTTGAAGGCGAGTGTCCTACCACTAAACCACATGGCTGCACGAGGCTTAGTGCATCACCGGGCAATATCCCGAGTGCTTTGAAATATCAAATTTTCCCTGTTATGTCTCTGGAGTCTAATTAACTTATTAGACTCAGCGGGTATTGAAAGTCACCCCCCCCCCCCCCACACACACACACATAAAAATGGGTGAAAACTGCAAGGTGGAGATGGTATGATACCAAATGAAACTACAGCCTCACCTGATAGATGGTAGTTTTCCCGCCGCCAGTCGGTCCCACCAGCATGACCCCGTGTCTGACCTTCATCGTCTCCAGCAGCTGGATGACTTTGGTGATCTGGGTCTCCACCACCTGTAGGTCCTTGGCTATCTGTACGCTGATTATCTCATCCCGGACGTGGGCGTAGTTGTGTTCGGGGATGTAAACTCCAGGGAAGAGATCATTCAGGATGGCCTGCAACACGGTGACAGGATTGTCAACAACAATATGCTATATGACAGCGATAACTGTTACAACAGCAGCAGTTACTGCTGCATTAGCAACTGTAGAAGCAACAAACAACTGAGGCAGAAGTAGGAGCAAAAACGACGCCAAGCGAGCTCAGCGAAACTGCAATAGCAGCAGTAGAATCAATAACGATTCAGCGGCAACAGCAACTACAACAGTATAACATCAGCGGGTCTTTTTCTAGTTCTCTCTCTTTCTCATTATCTCTGTTTCTTACTCCCTCCACGTTTAGTTTTTATCTCTCTCTTATTGTTTCTCTCTCTCTCTCTCTCTCTCTCTCTCTCTCTCTCTCTCTCTCTCCATTATCCCTCTTTTTTCTCACTCCCCTCCCTCTGTATTAATGGTATTTACTTATCCAGATGTCAGTCTTGTTTTCATTAATTTTTGTGTTCTTATATTTATAAATAAAACCAATACACCTGTCTCCAAACCCCTCTGATATTTACAATGAAATGATGTATATCCTACCTGGAATAGTGAGGCATCATTGGCAAGGAATTTGGGCAAATTGCTGTCTCGAAGAGCTCTGATTAGGACCACGTTTTCAGACTTGTCTGGGTTCTGACGCTTCAAGGATCCTGCCATCACCAGAACTGATTTCACAGCTCTCATTCCTATTTAAAAACAACAATTAATTCAAATGCAATGCCTCAGCACGACACTGCTGTATAATCTTTGCTTTGTACTCAAACGGTACCTAATTTGAATCTCCTTCACGTTGTGTGACCTTGAGCAAGTGATTTTGCCTTAGCTCCCCCCTCGTGGATCTTTACCTTGCAGTGGTGAGGGGGCTTGAGGCACACGGGAGGGCAAAGGTGTAAATCCCGGTCGACCGTCACGAGACCATCCCGGGTATCGAGCCAACGAGCCACATGAGCTGCTCGCCCCGGTGTGTGACTAAATTTGATCCAAACCCGGTGCCCGAATAGCAGCCCTATCCCGGGCGCCACACTATTATCCTTATGTCGAGTCCCAATCAGTCCCGTCAATGGCGAAGCGGTTTGCCGCCTAGCCAAATAATACCGCGTTCGTGTCGCCAGGGTCGTCGGCACGTCCGAGAAAAAAGCAAACGTCCCATGCATCAATCGATTCGCGGCCTGCCGATCGGAAAATGCGACGGCGGGGATGGCGAACTGACGCGTATATTGTCCCTGAACGTCGAGAGCCAGAGTATGGCAAAAAATGAGCTTTTATCAAAGCTATTGGCCGTTCACTGCGTAGATATCCTCCTGTTACAAGAGACCCACCTTTATTCAGGCGCGCAATCTTCCCGATTCCAGATCCCAGGCTATACGGTGGTCCAACGCGAGGACACTTCGAGGCTCAAAGGAGGGGTTAGCGTTTACGCTAAAGAGCCATCGAAGGTAAGGGTCATTGAGAGCGTAACGGACAGCAATGGGGTGAACCGAATTTCCGTGGAAGTAGGGGACTGTGTTTGCATAATATTTACAAACCACCTAGAGCGACTTGGACTACACCACCGTACCGGTGGTCAGCCATCCTTCCATCTGTCTGGGAGACTTTAATAGCCACCATCACGAATGGGGCTATCGAGACTGCAACGAGGCAGGAAGACAACTCCGCTCATGGATGGACTGTAATGATCTACACCTAGTGTACGATCCTACAGCCAAGGGTACCTTCCGGGGTACCCGCCATAAGAAGGAGTATACTCCAGACCTCACCCTCGTAACGAAAGGCGCGAACGGTGAACCGCTGCAGGTGAAGCGGACAGTCCTCGGGGACTTTCCGCATAGCCAGCACAGGCCGGTCCTTGTCACAGCTGGGGTGACAATACCGAGGGTGCAGTCTCTCCCACTTTGCAGATGGAATTTCAGGAAGGCTGACTGGGAGGAATTCAGTTCCTATATCGAGCAGGTCTGCCCTGCCATTCCTCCCAAGTCCAAGAATATAACCAGATTTAGTAGACTACTGGTTAAGAGCGCTCAACGCTCTATTCCACGGGCAAACGGAAATTCTACACCCCTTGCTGGACAGCAGAGTCGGAAGAGCTGTACCGAGAGTACCAGCAGACCCAGTCCCAGGACGCAGCCGATAGACTACTTCAGTCTCTGGCAGAGGAAAGGAAGCAACGGTGGCAGGAGACCGTGGAATGTCTCGACTTTACACACTCCAGCCGCCACGCTTGGCGTTTGATAAAGAAATTGGACCCAGATCTGAATTTCGCGAAGGCTGCACCGGAATGCGAGGCAGACACAATTGCCAAGAATATTAAGAACCGTAGTAAGCGGGTCCCTAATCAGGCTTTTGAGCGCAGTGTCCGCAAGGCGTACCGTACGATTTTGGACTCGCTACCTGCGGAGGAGTCGGACTGGACGGCCCCGTTCAGTCCCCGAGAAGTGGGTGCAGCCATTAGCGAAGTGAAGAACGGCAAAGCAGCAGGGATAGATGGTGTATATCCCGATATGGTGACGCATCTGGGCCCCAGGGCACGGGCCTGGCTAGCAGAGGCAATGTCTGACATCCTTGCAAAAGGAAAGCTTCCACAAGTGTGGAAGCATGCGAAGATAGTTGCCATCCTGAAGCCAGGGAAGCCGGCGAAGGAGGCAGACAGTTACAGACCCATATCGCTGCTGAGCTGTCTTTACAAATTGTTGGAGCGTGTTCTATTAAACCGATGGGGGCCGGTCCTAGACGCTGCCCTGCCACCTGAGCAGGCAGGCTTCAGGGAAGGGAGGTGCACCACGGAGCAGGTCATTGCCCTTACAGAGCATTTTGAGCACGGTTCGAGAGAAAACAGCAAACAGGTGCTGTGTTTATAGACCTATCAGCGGCGTACGATACGGTCTGGTGCGATGGGTTAATGCTCAAACTTGCAAAAATCATAAGGTGCAAAAAGACCTTGAAGTTGTTCTATTCGATCTTAGGGGAAAGGCAATTCCACGTCGCGCTGGGAGACGTCACGAGCAAAGTAAGGAAATTGAAGAATGGGGTCCCTCAGGGGTCGGTACTTGCGCCAATGTTGTTTAACGTTTACATTAGCGATATGCCGAACATTTCCTCCCTGAGACTGGGATACGCAGACGACTGGGCACTCGTTACTCAGAGTAAAGTGTGGACCCGTCTCGAGAGCGTACTCAGCGAGGACGTCACCAGACTCAAATCCTACTTTGACAAGTGGTACCTGAAGATGAACACTTCAAAAACCGTGGCCACTGCATTTCACTTATGCAGTGGTTGGCACACCCGTAAACTGAATGTCCTAGTCGGGGACCAGCCACTCCCAAATGAGCCGCGTCCAAAATATTTAGGGTGACGTTGGATCGCAGCCTTACCTATCGGGTTCATCTCGAAGGGGTTGCCCGGAAGATAGAGAAACGCAACAGTCTTCTGAGGAAGCTGGCGGGATCGACTTGGGGCGCTAGCCAAGCGCTCCTGAGAACATCCGCCCTGGCACTATGCTATTCCACCGCGGAGTATTGCGCTCCAGTGTGGGGTAGAAGCAGAAACGTTGAGAAGGTGGATGTAAAACTTCGCAAGTCGATGCACATATGTCGGGAACGCTAGCAACAACCCCTAGAGAATGGGGCCCGATAATGGCAGCGATCCAGCCCCCCGATGTCCGGAGGGAGACCATTACGGGAAACTGGCTGAGTAAGATCAAAGAGAGAGGGAATGGGGATACCCCTCTCATGCGCATAATGAACGGTGCCCCCGTTTCGAGCCGAAATAAGTCCCGGCAACCCTTGTACGCAGAATCCCTGACTACGGACAGAGCTGCACATACGAGATGGAAGTCGGTTTGGACGAATTCAATCCCTCGTGGGGCGGGGACCTACACTCCTCTAAGCTTGGTGAGAAGTTGCCAGGCTTTGATACCAGTAAGAGGAGACACTGGGTAGCTGCGAATCGGCTTCGGTCGAGGACCTGCCTAACGGCCGGTGTTACATCAGTGGGGTCTAACTTCCTGTCCAATATGTCCACGCTGTGGGCAAGAACCCGAAACGGCAGAGCATCTAGTCGAAAGGTGTGTTGTGACGATGCTACCAGGCGGGTTCGCGACGGTGCACGAATGCGGACCGGACTTTGCTGATTGGGTCGATCGTCATAACATAATAGTGTGAACCATAAGAAGCTGCTGACTTAGCTCACATTGCGGCGCTGTGCTGTCCTGAGTTATTGTGAAAAACTCCAATCACCGCCGCGAAAAATTGTTATTCTCTGTCTTCTGGAACTTTCCTACTCACTTCATCTCTTGTTGTTACCAACATAAGGGTGTGCTCCACTCACTTTTCTGAATTAAAAATTCATCCCAAATACCGGAGCATACTCAATGTCTCAATTATTTCTATGTTATATGTTTGTGTTGAGAATATTGGCTATTAAGCTTAATTGCTGGCCAACTAACTTCGCGGAGGTTGTATGTGTTGGACCCGCGATCGCAAGTAGTCGGTGAAAGAGAGCTCTAATAATGACCTGAATTAGAGACGATCTTTTTTAGGATCATGGATAGCTCATACGGTAGAGTCACGCTCTCACCGGCCAGACGGAGTTGTCGTACCAATAAAGTCGTGGGTTCAAACCCGCATCACCGCCGCGAACATTTTTTATTCTCTATTGTCTTCTGGCACTTTCCTACTCACTTCATCTCTTGTCGTGAAAAACCCCTTTCTTTTGGGAGTGAATAAAGGGAGTTTTTTTCTCTTCATTTAATCTTTTTTTTAAAGTTTCGACGTTTTAGTGCAAATTTGAAGGTTTGTGAAACCGTAACATATCTGACATGATCTTTTGTAGGACAATGAATGGTTATGTCGAACGTCGTTCATTTATTCTAGTATTCTAGTAAGCTTTTGCCACCACAGCTGACATCGTCAAAGTTGTCCATCATTGACTATTATTTTGTTATGATTGTTGATTGTATTCACAATAGAATTGTTGGAAACAGTAAATGGACGTAATGATTTCTATAACTGCATGATTGCTTTAGAAATAGAATATTTTGTTCAGGGACATGTTGTGGTTATTGGCCACTGGTCTAAAATAACAATTGAACTGAACTGTTTCGCGCTTTATCCACTCAATGTGCCAGAAGCTCATATGAAAGGAGACAAATGGAAGTTTCCATCGACTATGAGGTAAACATTAAGATTATTTGTTCTTAACTCACATTCTCTCACCGCTCAGAGGTTATAATGCTTATCTGGCCGTCTCTGTTGAAATATATAATTGTATTAAATACTATGCAGACGTCATGTCTTGTCCTAAATGCTGCTTTCAGCATCGCACCTCTTAGAGGATGCAATGGACCTCCACCTGGTCCTGTCAGCTGCTATTATTGGGACAACCTCGAGGCACAGACCTCTCTGCTTTAGGTCCTTCTTCATAGTACGTCTCCAGATCTCCATGGGACTGCCTCGCTTCTTGCTTTCTTGGGGTGTCAATCGCAGAGCCTGATCTTGGTCATTGTTGGGCAGGTCTGCGACAGATATGCCACAACTATTTTCATCCTCTTCTTTGAATGAGACTCCCCTGAGACTCCACCACCGCTCTAGCTCCGAGGTCCTCATTTGAAATTGTACTCTTGAAGATTCGTCATTAAAATTTGTTTTAGAATACCTCAAGTTTCTGAATGATACTTTCTATGATCTTCCAACACTCTCATCCATAGAGTTTGGATAAAATAGTAAAAAAAACATATATCAATGTATCGAAACACAACTGACACTCAATCATTGGTTTCCGGCCAGCTTAATTTTTTTTCTCAGATATGTTGTTTTAATGTGGGTTTTCAGGTTCATGAATGGAGGCCACAGTTTTGTATATATAAATCCAAATCAAAGTATATATATATATATATATATATATATATATATATATATATATATATATATATATATATATATATATATATAACGAGCCAACATTTAAACGAACGTATCTGCAAACATAAATTTTGAAACAATTAATACCAACCGAAATCATAGTGGTCCTGCTGTGACAATTGCTCACTACACAACTTGTACATTTGTACCATTTTCTTGGCCAGCACTTTGGATGATTCGAAACCCTCGGAATACAGAATCACTTCGGCAATCAGCCCTAAGAGTGAGAGAAAAACGTTCTTTAAAGCGCTAATTTTATTGTTTTGTTTTGGAATGAGTATAAAAACACAGTCCTTCAAAGACCCGTGTCTTGTCTTTAACGGGCTGCAAAATTGCTTGTCACACTTTGGATAGGACGCAATAACAAATTAATTCCAACCAGATTTAATAGATTCAGCTACCCAATTACTTCTGATTGCACAGAAAGAAGGAGGGGGGGGGGGGGGTTCTTTAAAATAATTCCTCGCTAACGCATCCTGGATCCATACTGGTTCCTTTGCTTGTAAAGCGAGTGCGAGCTAACAGAATCTTCACGAGTATAAAATTATTCTTTAAAGTGTAATTGTGTTCCATAATTAGTAATGAAAGTATTAGGTTTCGGCTAGTGTGGTAATCTATCAACTAATATGAGTTAGAATATATTATGCTCCATCTGGTTCCTGGTTAATATCCTCATTTGACTAAGGGGACTCCCTGTAAAGTTGCTTGATCACGTGTTATTTAACAACTCGATTTTTTTCAAAGGCATAATTGAATAGGAGAGAGAAAATAAAGTTGACAATGATATTTTTTGTCAAAGCCTGGATTATAATATAAAGCTCTCCAATGGTATAATATATTTACCGTAATCTGGTACCATCATAGAGATGGGGCGGAATAGAGCCTGGAGGTTGTCGGGGAGTTCCGTTCTTCCGGCGTAGCCAGGGTTCATGGTGATGAAGGCGGCACACGTTGGGACGAGTTTGATCTCACGACCTTCGAAAACGAATCGGGACGACTGGGAGATAGATAGATGGATACATATATATATATATATATATATATAATATATATATATATATATATATATATATATATATCGTTGGTATACTACTTTCCGCCAGATTAAACAGATCTAGCTACCTACTTAGTGCTGGGTGAAAGGGTGGGGGGGGGGGAGTTAATGGTATCTTTGCTTGTGAAGCGAGGGCCTTACCAACTGAACTGGCGAGAAGCTCATGGGTATGGAAACTACCCTTTTAAATTGATATTATGTCTAAGAACAAATTAGAATAGTACTTGTTTAATCGTGTGATAGTTGATTGAAGCTTGGAATCTTTTGTTTCTAATGTAGAACGATAGAATGAACCTCCGCTTGTGAAAATGTATCAAATACGAAGAGGCAGTGACTTTTTGGTCTTGTGATATGACATTACTATTTCGGCATGTAGATCCCTGGCTTGACTCTCATTCTTGACGGTACAGAGTCAAATCCTTGGAAAAGACTCTTTACTTACACCGTTACACCATTTGTAATTGTTTATTATTAACATTTGTAAATAGAATTATCTAGAGTTCACATAGTTCCCACTGTTGTTCCTGAAAATCTATCAAGCTGTGTGTGTGTGTGTGTGTGTGTGTGTGTCTGTGTGTGTGTATGTGCGCGCGCTTCTGTTGATGCATTCTTTTTTTTAACTGAATACTTAAGAGATAATATAATATCGAGGTTTTGCATGTCTGCTATAAATGTGTCTACGATCGTTGAAAGATATTTGAACAAACAATAATTTGAAGATCGGCCTCACCTTGTGGAGTTTGGCATTTCGTATCGTGATGAGCTGTTGGGCAATGACTGAGAGAACCTCAATGTTGATTCGATTGAACTCATCAAAGCAACACCAGGCACCCGACTGGGCCAAACCTGAGAAGAAACCGCCCATCATCTGGGGGAGAATGGAAGAGAGAATGATTGCATACTTCAAAATATGTGGCTTACCATTTCAGAACGGTAAAATATCGGAGTGATTTAGATTTTAAAAATTTCTACTACGTCAAACCCGAAGGTCCAGGGTTGGAGTCCTGTTCTTAGCGGCGCATAGTTAGATTAGTCCTTAGAAAAGTCCATTTACTCACATTTTCTCACCGTGCTCAGGTAAAAAATGAGTACCAGATTGTCATAATCATTATTGTCTTTGTCCGAAATAAATGTAAAATTGCCTTAAAGGCGTCATGTATCGTCCTCTATGTTAAGTGTTGCTGTTGGCTTGTGATCCGTCTAAAGCGCGTACAGCAAGTTTGGTGGATATTGCGGTATATAAATGCTCCTCTTTAATATGCGGCTATGTGGTCTAGTGGTATGACACTCGCTTTCGGATCGGAAGGTCCTGGGTTCGAGCCTTGCTCGGCGCATAGTTGACTCCTTGGAAAAGGCTTTTTACTCACATTATCTCACCGTACTCAGGTGTAAAATAAGTACCAGGTCGTTAACAGCGTTGTGTTTGTCCGGAAAAAATTGCAATATCGCCTAAGAGGCGTCATGTCTCGTTCTACATGTTAAGTGTTGCTGTTGGCTAGGGATCCCTAGTAAAGCGCTTTGGGCACGTTAAGTGGATATTGCACTATATGAAAGTTCAAGTTTTTTGGATTTTTTCAAGATATGTTTTGTGGAGGTATAAGAATATACATTTTTGAAGTGAAAAAAAAACATCCATATTTTTCGTCATTTTAACAATAAATCCCTTTTTGGCGTCTGGCTCGTTTTCCAACATAATATCGATTCGAGGCGATGGGTCACACGTATTAATGACAATATCTATTCATTTAGCCGTCGTGGAAAATTTCATCATCATTCTGTTCACTCAACACAGATACAAATGAGTAAGTGGATGAATGCCTGATATTCAAAGATTGGCAATACAACAATAAAGTCGACCTACAGGCGATTTGTACCGCATGAAATGGAAACTTGAATCAATATGGCTTTATAGGAGAAATAGGTGAAACATTGTCAGTTTTCCCCCTTTCAACTAAATGTAATACTGTTAATTTGACAAACCCGAATGAACGACACTCACCTTGTAGTCCAGGCCATCAGAACAGTTGAAGACCACACACTGCTTGGCCAGGGCCTTGGCTAGATCTTTTGTAGTCTCCGTCTTTCCCGTGCCAGCAGGGCCAGCTGGGGCCCCACCTAGATCCAACTGTAAGGCCCCCATTAGACACAAATAACACCGGTCCTTGAGAAAATCGAGGAAGGGAGAGGTGAGGGTGGCGGGGAGGAGGAAAGAAAACTAGAGCTAGAGTTTTTATATAGCGCAATATCCACTAAATGTGCTCAATGCACTTTACAAAGGGTCCCTGACCAACAGCAACACGTAACATGAAGAACGAGACATGACGCCTGTTAGGCGATATAACAATTTTTCCGACAGAGACAACGCTGTTAATAGTCAGGTAATCATTTTACACCTGAGTATGGTGAGAGAATGCGAGTAAAGAGTCTTTTCCAACGACTCAACTATGCGCCGAGCGAGGCTCGAACCCAGGACCTTCCGATCCGAAAGCGAGTGTCATACCGAGAGACCACATGGCCGCAGGAAAGAAATATTTTGATTTGATTACAATGCTAATTGAAATTAAGCAGGGAATGACAACTTTATACCGTGAAGAAAGAAGTGAAGAGACCAAGCAGTATCCATTAAATATGTTTAAAGCGCTTTACAATTGATGCCAAATTGACAACACAACGTTTTACATGTAAGACCAGACACTTCACCTGTGAGTCGCAAATATATTTTTCTGACAGACATTTCTTTTAACGGCCAGGAACTCATTCATTTTACAATTGGGCTACCTCAGGAAAGAACCGATTCCAAATACTCAACTTGGCACCGCCCATGGGGTAACTCGAACCATAACCTCAAGTTCTATTATTATTATTATTATTATTATTATTATTATTATTATTATTATTATTATTATTATTATTATTATTATTATTATTATTATTATTAAAACCGAGTGTCATACCACAAGGGCACAGTGGGCGTTTCGGATTTGCATTTTGTCAACGATGAATAAGACGCTGGAGAAACAATGGAAATTAGAGGATGGAAAATTCGTCTCCACGTCATCCGATCACGTCATGATTATCTTTAGCGTTTCAATAATCATCTCTAATGTTAACAAAGGGCACACCCGAAACTTCTACATCAGTTGTCTTTATGAATTGAATTCAACGTGACAATCAAGGAGCAGTCACTGGTGTGGGATAAAAGTCTGAAAGGGCACCCTGATTTTTGGGTTGACCTTTTCTTATATATTTCTACGTGGGTTGTCAGCCACTGTTTAGTGCAAACCTTTCCAGATATGAATTACATTAGTGCCTCTATTCAATTTATTCCATTGGATATTTCCCCACTGACTGTGAAAGTTGTAATTGTGATTACGAGTCTGAGAAAGCTCCCACTTATACCCGTAATACCCGTACACATAGTTTGACATACAGACAATACATTTGTCTGTTTCCACTTACGGTGAGGGGTGTGATGACGAGCCTGGGACATGCCCCCAAGTACTCATACCCATAGTCGTACACATAGTTTGACATACAGACAATACATTTGTCTGTTTCCACTTACGGTGAGGGGTGTGATGACGAGCCTGGGACATGCCCCCAAGTACTCATACCCAAAGTCGTACACGGAGTTTGACATACAGACAATACATTTGTCTGTTTCCACTTACGGTGAGGGGTGTGATGACGAGCCTGGGACATGCCCCCAAGTACTCATACCCATAGTCGTACACGGAGTTTGACATACAGACAATACATTTGTCTGTTTCCACTTACGGTGAGGGGTGTGATGACGAGCCTGGGACATGCCCCCAAGTACTCATACCCATACCCGTACACATAGTTTGACATACAGACAATAACATTTGTCTGTTTCCACTTACGGTGAGGGGTGTGATGACGAGCCTGGGACATGCCCCCAAGTACTCATACCCATAGTCGTACACGGAGTTTGACATACAGACAATACATTTGTCTGTTTCCACTTACGGTGAGGGGTGTGATGACGAGCCTGGGACATGCCCCCAAGTACTCATACCCATAGTCGTACACGGAGTTTGACATACAGACAATACATTTGTCTGTTTCCATTTACGGTGAGGGGTGTGATGACGAGTCTGGGAGATGCCCCCAAGCACTCATACCCATAGTCGTACACGGAGTTTGACATGCACACAATACATTTGTCTGTTTCCACTTACGGTGAGGGGTGTGATGACGAGCCTGGGACATGCCCCCAAGTACTCATACCCATAGTCGTACACGGAGTTTGACATGCACACAATACATTTGTCTGTCTCCGTGTCCCAATAGTACCGCAGTTGCTTCTGCCAGTCGAAACTCTGTGCTGAGTCCACCTAGGAATAAAAATGAATAGATCGATGAGGTCATTTAAAACAATATCAAAAATATTGAACTTTAAAACTTAACGTATCAGCTTGGTTGTAAATTTTTACATTTTTGTGCATTTGCATATGTATATGTATAAATCTCGCCATAGATTCTCAACTTTGTATTTATACCTTTTTATGCATGCCACGTCAGTAAACGAATTTTCATTTTTTTTTTGGATGAATAAAGTATATATTATTATTCTTATCATCATCATATTATTTTATTTATTATATTTTATTATTATTATATTATATATTATTATTTTTATTATTATTATTATTATATTATATTATTATTATATTATTATTATTATTATTATTTAAAAAGAACTTGATTTTAACTGTTGAATTGATTTGTTGACCTAATTCAGATTTGCTTTTTAAAATGTTTAATAATCCTGTCAATACAGCTTATGAAAGGTATTCCGATATTGGATTTTAAGACTTAAATAACTAATTGTTGCATCGTGATCCAATGGTATGGCATTTGGCTTGTGACCTGTAAGTTGAAGGTTAGAATTCCATTGTGGACAGCGCAAGCATGAATCCTTGGATAATGCTCTTTACTCGCCTATTCTCATCAAACTTAAATGTGAAATGAGTAATAGGCTGGTAACAGCGTTATCCTTTTTGAAATGATACTATTTTATGAATGCCTAATAAACGTGATATTTCATCCTTCATGGTCAGTATTGCTGTTGGCTTGAAACACATTATAAAGACATTCAAGCAGATTATTGTCTCACTTTCTTAAGAAAATATAACAATACCGCTGATTTTAAAAACAAACAAACGTGCGATTGTTTATAAACGCATTATCTAATAAATGTGCTTCAAGACCTTTATAAGGGTTTAAAGCCTTAGACTGTTTAATATGTAGGACGAGACATGATGGCCGAAAAGTCGTTTTACAATTCATTTCCCACTGAGACAACTCTGTCGCCCTGTCAGATACTCAGTTTTATTTACCTAGGTACGGGAGGAAAATGTGAGTAAAGAGGTTTCTCCAGGGATTCAATTTTGCGCCATCGTGAGCGGGACTCAGAACCAGGGACCCTCTGTCTGAAGGTAAATGTCATACCACAAGACCATGAATCCGAGAAGACGATTTTACTTAATTCTGACCATATCTGATATCAAAGCACAATTGACACCGAATTTACTAGTCGCTACTTACTTGCTAGTCGCTTCTTACTTGTATTCTGACCATATCTGATATCAAAGCACATTTGACAATGAATTTACAAGTCGCTTCTTATTTGCTAGTCGCTTCTCGTTTTCTTTATGACATTTCTGATATCAAATCACAGTTGAAAATGAATTTGTTTGTCGCTACTCACTACCTATTTGACCATATCTGACGTCAAATCGCAGTTAGCAATGAATTTGCTGTCGCTACTCACTTCCTTTTTGACCATCTCTGATATCATATCCCTGGCGTGGACGTTTATCGTTATCAGAGCACACAGGGTGGCTCTTGCAAGCTTGGGCAACTCTCCACGTACAGCTGCTGCCAACTGGTTTAACTCCTGGAAATCAACATAGTTATCAATTTATTGTAAAATCATTCAACTTTTTTGCTTTAATGGAAATGTAAAATAAATTGCCAAGGAATAGCAAAAAGAAGTCTGACCCATCAACCGATTGTTTAAATGAATGAATGGATCAATTTATGAAGAACGTAAACTGTGTCAACCAGACTCGCATAGTTGTATGTGTTGGTCTGTTGTACTTCCGGATAGCAATGTTGTTAACCAAGCACATGCTATCTATATCTGTTTTTGTGTTTGTTTGGGGGTTGCTTTCTTTCTTTGTTTTGAAATGGGATCACTTGGCTTTCTCGTGACTTTTGCCGGAGTCTTTGGCTGAGAAGGAAACGGTCAAATGCGTAGTATTAGTTTTGGGGAGATGATATTTTTTCATTGTAAATCATCTCTCGTTTGTGCATTGTAATGTTGTTGTTTTTTTATTATTATATTAATGGTTTGTAAACATTTGACTGTTTTCCTGTTAGTGGGGTCCTGTGCTCATGACTAGATGAGAATTTTTATGTGATCTCAACCTATGTACACTGATAATGTGCTCTTGGAATCTACATCTTTCCCCTGCTGGAACTAATTCCCCCTTTTCTTACTTGTGTGCTTTTAATTTCAAATCTGTGAATGAGTCCCTGGCTATAGGCAGTGACGGACATTGTAAGAGATTTAGTAAAACAAAAAGGATGTTTAACAGGCAGCCGGTACTGTATGAAGTGGGAATATGTTTCCATACGGACTACTGGGGGAATGAATGAATAAAACATCGTGAAGCACCTTGACCATGATGAAATTCGTGGAAATGCCCTATAGATAATATGCGCTTGGCTAAGAATCTCACAACATTGCCATCCGGAAGTATAACGGACCAACACACAAAACTCTGTGTAACCATGAACTGTTATAGTCTGGAAAATACAGTTCAGTGAGAATTACTCATAAGCGTCGATGGCAAAAAACAATAACAAAGACCTGAGTGACATTAAATTCGATCTATCTATATAAATGTTTTGTAATCATAATTTTATCGTCCACTCACAGTGACACTCTTGTATTCAAACTCCCTCATCGATTCGTGTCTGGCCCGAGGCTTTGTGAGGATTTCCGTGACAGACCTGGTCCACATTAACTGACAAATCGTCAGAACTACCTGGATGGAGATAATTTGGTGATGGATGAATCAGAATCTAATCAACGTACACATATTTGCAAGTCTGATGACGGACCCAATTATGGGCCTGTTTTAACGTTGGTTTGAGAGTATTTCCATTACTACAATGAAACCGGACCAAATTGGGTTATTAGACCTGCAAATAAGTACCCGTCGAATCAAATTAGTTAACAAAGAAGGTCAGGTTGCGCTCCGTTCATAACATAAGGAAAGTTATTTTTATGACCGATTTTCAATGAAAGACTGAAAAAAAAACCTAGACTAAGGTGATATAATTATATAACAGATGTTAAACGAAATTAATTTTTTTTGTGTGCAAAATTTATGGTCATTGAATTTCTCTTGCAGTCAAGACAATGTGACGCTGGAGGCTATATTGCGGCCTAGTGGTATGACACTCGGTGACGGATCGGAAGATCCTGTGTTCGAGCATCGCCCCACGTTTGATTCATTGGAAAAGACCCTTTACTCACATTCTCTTACCGTACTCAGGTGTAAAATGAATACCTGGCCGTTAACAGCGTTGTCTCTGTCCGAAAAAAAAATGTAATATCGCTTAACATGCGTGTTGTCCCGTCTTATATGTTACGTGTTGCCGTTGGCCAGGGATCCCTTGTAAAGAGCTTTGAACAAGTTTAGTGGATATTGTGCTATATAAAAGCTCAATGTGTTTTTTTTTTGTTTGTTTTTTTTTTAATATATAATCCAAGGGAAGACTGGAATAATCCATGCGTTAAGGACTGCTTTGCTGTTGTACAAAGTGAGCTGAGGCGAGCGACCTACTAACAAAAATACTATCATGGCTTTTAATATCAAGCTGATTCTAAACTTCTGTAATTAATCTTACCCTTTTGTAATATTATCTGTTATAGACTTAAAACAAACAAAACCTCGAGCTATTAGATAACACAATATATCCAATAAATGTACTCTAACGCTTTACAATGTGTTCGATTGCAACTGTCAACTCGCAGGACAACACGTGACTTCCTGTATGAGACTAATATAGTTTTTCATTTTCGACAGAGAAATAAATGTTGTTGCCGAGCAGGTACTTATCTTCATCTGAGTGTGTTGAGAATCTGGTAGTAAAGATCCTTTTCCAAAAACTCAACTTGACGACGTCCCACAGCGGGACTCGATCAAGCGCCATACTACAAAACTACAACCTTACAAAAATGGGGACTTTCTTCAGACTGCCGATGTCAATGTGGACACACGGCTCAAAACATGGACAACATCCTTCACGAGTGCGAACTTGGACCACATATCAGTGATATGGGCCTGAGAAGCTGCACCCCTGAAGCCATCCAATGGATCCACCACTGGCGTGACACGATATGATGATGATGACATACAAAGCGCTTTACATAAACACGATTAGCAGATATTACATGAGTACGTGGCCGTTAACAGCATTGTCTTTGTCTGAAAAAATATAAAATAATTAATTGAGCTTTATATAGTGCAATATCCACTAAATGTGCTCAAAGCGCTTTACAAGGGGTCCCTGGCCAACAGCAACATTTAACATGTAGGGCGTGACATGACGCCTGTTAGGCAATATTACAATTTTTCGGACAAAGACAACGCTGTTAACGGCCAGGTACTCATTTTGTACCTGAGTACGGTGAGAGAATGTGAGTAAAGAACAGGACGCAACTATGCGCCGAGCGCGAGGCTCGAACCCAGGACCTTCCGATCCGAAAGCGAGTGTCATACCACTAGACCACATAGCCGCATATTATGTAATAACGCCTAATAGGTGCCATGTCCGTCCTACATCTTAAGTGTTGCTGTTGGGTAGGGACCCCCCCCCCCCACCCCTGTAAAGCGCGTTTGAGCACGTTTATTGTATATTTATTGCACTTTGTGAAAGCACACAATTTTATCAAGTTTATTTTTTCTGTTCTGGTGACGATGAGCAAAAACAATAACGTCACCTGGGATGCATTGGCCATAATCCAGGTAATGAGCTCCATTTTTTCGAAATCCTTCATAGACTTCTTGCATAGTCGTCTAAGACTGGTGAACATGGCTTCTTCCACCTTACCCAGCCATTCTTCTACATTTCCACGAGCCTTCAGACCCTTTAGAAATATATAATGATAAAACCGATTTCGTCATAATAATAATAATAATAATAATAATAATAATAATAATAATAATAATAATAATAATAATAATAATAATAATAATAATATAATAATTATAATAATAATAATAATAATAATAATAATAATAATAATAATAATAATAATATAATAATAATAATAATAATAATAATAATAATAATAATATGATAATAATAATAATAATAATAATAATAATAATAATAATGATGATGATGATGACGATGATGATGATGATGATGATGATGATGATGATGATGATGATGGTGATGATGATGATGATGATGATGATGATGATGATGATGATGATGATGATGATGATGATGGTGATGATGATGATGATGGTGATGATGATGATGATGATGATGATGATGATGATGATGATGATGATAATAGTCATAATAATAAAAATATTAATTATGATAATAATAATGATAATAATATATTTTTATAGACCCGATGCAAACGATTAAAAGTGCTCTTTGCAGCCCTTGACAATTAACTCACATGCACACACACTCATACTCACACAAGCACACACACACACACATACACACATGCGCGCATACATTTACATACAAACATTGAAATTGTTAGAACGTGTTAAAATATTGTATGACATAATTGATACTACGTAAAACAGATAAATAATTTGGTATCAATATATTGTTTCTAAACAGTATTCATTCGGGATGAAGACGACTCCGAAAAGTGAATTTAGAAATGAAATGAATGATTAAAAGTACGAACTTTGGGGGGTATTTGGAAATTTATATTAACCCCAACTTTCATTTTTATGCATGCCACGTCTGTAAACGAATTTCTATTTTTTGGATGAATAAAGTATATAGTATTATTATTATTATTATTATTATTATTATTATTATTATTATTATTATTATTATTATTATTATTATTATTATTATCATTATTATTATCATCATCATTATTATTATTATTATTATTATTATTATTATTATTATTATTATTATTATTATTATTATTATTTCCTGTGACTATCAATTTAATGCCAAGCACCTAGTTAATTTCGACATGATAATGCTAAAAGACGGTGGGACCCAAATGCAATAGTGATAAAGCAAACGACGACGGAAATCACCCGTGTACGTTAAATTTTGTTTATCATAATTTGTTTGGTCAAATAGGAATAGGGAATAGACCAATGGAATTTGTTTTGTAATTAATTTCTATATTGATGTACCGCGCTTAGCCATAAAACTCACAACCATTTGCCAGCCGGAAATAACGTGTCAACACACAAAGCTGTGTGTAGCCTTAAACGTCTATAGTCCGATCAATACCATTTAGTGGGGACTACTCATGAAAATGGCTGGCAAAAAAAAAAAAAAAAATTACAAAAAGCTTAGTGACGTCAATGTCATTCTTTCTATAAACATCAACGATTACGGTCCACTCCGGATAATTTCCACTCGGTTAACGCAACGTTCGGTTAATCGCAACATTTCCCTAGAAACGGAATTAATTCTATATAAAAGTCACTGGTTAATTGCAACAAACTTCGGTTAATCGCAACACATTTTTGCCCTCATAAAGTGGTAATTTTAAGAAATCAATCAAACAAAATATCATGATTTCATCGTGGAAGAAATCGTGACATATTGAATAATCGAGAGTAAGCAGGATTTAATGCTACAGTACAATGGTTGAGGTGAAACAAACCTTTCCTAGCGTAACTCTTTCTCCCTCGGGTGAGACCATTGCCTGAATATCGTTGGTAAATTTCGGGCCATCCTCTGCGCATCAACAGGAAACATAATGAAATTAAAAATGGGATAAAATAGCTCCTATCATGAACTGCTCTTAATAGTTTATATTAAGTGGACGTGCAGAGAACATGTTTTTAATATATTGTTTTTTTTACGCGAAATATAAACGTTTTAATTTTTTTTTCACTGACTTAAATTAAGAAGGGTTTGGAAATCCTTATTTATTTTTGTTAAGTACAAATTTGTTCTTTAAAAGCTGTTATATTCATTTTTAAATTCGCTACAACTACCATTGATAACGCCCTCAAATATTTAAAAAAAAAAAATTAAATTAAACAACTAAAATTCACTTTATTCATCCCATAAGCAAAATTTGTTTGGGGTCTATTCCAAGGGAAGACAGGAATAACCCTGGCGTCAGCCGCAATACAGGGCCGCAAACTGAGCTAGGGCGAGGTGACTTGCTCAAGGCCTCACAACGCGAGCAGATATTCGAACTGAGTACTTTTCGGGTACGAAACAAAGACCGTACAGTTTAGCCACGCTGCCCTTTATTGATCCCCACGATAATATTATTGTGAATTGAAGTTGGCAAGCCTCACCTGGGAGGTTACCAAGAAAAACACCAAGGACAGAAACATGCGGCTATGTGGTCTTGTGGTATGACACTCGCTTTCGGATCGGAAGGTCCTGGGTTCGAGCTTAGCTCGGCGCATAGTTGAGTCCTTGGAAAAAGCCTCTTTACTTATATTCTCAGGTGTAAATGAGTACCTGCAGTTACCAGCATTGTCTCTGTCCGAAAAAAAATGTAATATCGCCTAGCAGGCGTCATGTCTCGTCCTACTTGTTACGTGTTGCTGTTGGTAAGGGACCATTTGTAAAGCGCTTTGAGCACGTTTAGTGGATATTGACCCACAAGGAGCAAAGGGGATTCAGTTTAGTAAGTCATAATGTGGTGTAAAGTTGATGATTAATTATTTATGAATTAATAAATATAATCAATCATTTGTGTTCAATACGTTTTGAAAATTCAACTTCTCACCAGTTTCGATGGATCCAAAGTTCAAGGAGTGAATGGCATCGAAACATTTTCTCAAGTGTGGCTGGACAGCCATAGGATTGCGGGTTTGAGCCAGAATCTCCAATAACTCATCGTTAGACAGGAAGTAGAATCTGGGCAAAAGGAACAAAAGACATTTCGTAAAGTGACGAAAAATACGTATCCCCCCCCCCCACCCCCCTTCAAAACGTTAATATGTATTTCAGGGTGATTAAGATGCTTCAATCTTGGGTTAAAACCTTGAAACTTTGAGTTTTATAGAGCGCAATATCCACTAAACGTTCTCAAAACGCTTTACAATGGGTTACTGACAAACTGCAACACGAAAGATATAGAACAGGACATGACATCCTGTTAGCGATATTGCAATTTTTTCAGACAGAGACAACGCTGTTAACGGCCATGTATTTATTTTAAACCGAGTACCTACGGTGAGAGATTGTGAATAAAGATCCTTTTCCAAGGACTCCCCTATGCGCCGAGCGAGGCTCTAACCCAGGACCTTCCGATCCGAAAGCGAGTGTCATATCACAAGACCACGTGGCCTCACAAGTTTAAGTTTTTATTGAAATACAAACGAGTGTAAAGAAATGTTTAGCTTCCTTATATAAGGTAAGATAGATTATTGTTAACGTTTCGGGTTTAACCGTCATTGAAGCATATGATTAAATATACAAGAAAACTAAACATGTGGTTGGAGTTAGGAAAAATATTATAGATAACAGATAAAGGCCCAAGATATTGATGTGTTAACATTGTCAAGGAAATATCAAGACGACACAGTGATAAGCTGTGCGCGAGTGAAATCCTTGAGACGAAGTAAACTCGAAAAAATATTGAGCGTTTGTGATTTTTCATCACTGTCCTTAACACATGATAATGTTGGTCGACGTGCACTTATTCGCAGGTCTGATAACCCAAATTGTTATATCTCATTGTTGTTATGGAAATAATCTCAAACCAACGAAGATATCCATTTCATCAATGTTAAAACGAGCCCATAATTGAGTCCGCTTATCAGACCTGCAAATATGTTCATGTCGATGTTGATACAAATAGTGTTATCAAAACAAAGCCTTGAAAATAAGAATTTTGTCAGATACATAATTTTCGCTTTGGACATCAGGGCCATGTAGAATTCAGTTACATTAAAAAGAAGAATAGAGAGGAACTGTATAAACCACGCACACATACGCACGCACACAAATATACACACACACACACACAAACACACACATACACACACACACACACACACACACAAACCGTACAAACATTTACACATTTGTCCTTTTATGGCTAAACCTACCGAGGAAAGATAACTCTCTTCGACTCAAGGTACATTTCGAGGCATTTGAGGATATTTTCCAAGAGCGCGTTGTTGTAGTCAAAAGTATCCACAAGACCTAGGGGGGTGTGTGTGTGTGGGGTGGGGGGGGGGGGGGTTAGAAAAAATCAGATCATTCTTTATTTCAAGACCAAATATTGTAAACGGGGAGTTGATTTTCATAACCTGCAAAGTCACATCGAGATTAAAAATGAGCCAATACTCTCAAACAGTCTATTGGAAGCCCTCGAATCACCGAAGAAAAAGACAATTTGAAGTTTCAAAATGATCAGGCTATTGATCTATAAGGCAAAAAATACAAGTATTTTCCTATTTGAGGCACTAAATAAATGACCAACATTGCATATTTCTCGAAATGATGAAAATGTGACTAAATAGGTTACAATGTCCTTATTTATTTATTCCTTATTTCTTCCTTACATTAAAAAAAGATTAAAACTTTGGATTTTTCAAATTATTCGTCAGAAATACATTTCAAAGTGCAACGAAATATATATGTTTCAGCCTTACTTGACTTGTCGGTGGCGTTAGATACCATAGACCACGGAATTCATTTCAAACGTTTCTAACTACCATTGCGTTTCAGAGAAATGGACTTAAACTAGATCCACTCCTTTATCATTAACATAAAACAAACAGTATCTATTTCAATTAGTAGCACAAACAAACATAATTCAAATCCTCCCTTCTATCATAGTGTAACTCAGGGTTCCGTCTTTGGACCAATTTTCTTTTCTTTTAAAGCCGGCAAGTCTAAAACATCATGATTCAATACGGGTTAAAAAGTAATTAACTTACATATCTTGCCGCTATTTCTAGTTTTTTAAAATCAATATCATCACAGTAACCTCTCCTCTGCCTTACTCAAACAAAACACTTCTTTTTCGTTTTTAACAAAAACATTAACTTCAAGAAATTCACTATGACGACCCCCAATTTGGAAAAAAAAAGTCTCAAACAAAAAAGGTCAATTTTTAAACTTTGTTTTTCACTAATTGGATAACAATTGTCAAATAGAATGGAAGATAACTTTAGTGTTCCATTCATCATGGTTTGTCGACATTGGGAAATTCTGAAACGTCCTCATTGTTTTTGTTAATTAAATTGAAGCTTCAATTACTTTTGACTATTGATATTTATTTCATCGAGCTTCAAGCAGGAACATTTGTACATACAAAACAAGGACCATTTTAATCAAAACATTCGATATAAAAGTTTTCATTCCAAGATGAAAACAGTGTTATGTTAGTGTATACAATCGTTTTATCTAAATTGTGTGTCGGCCAAAGCATCGGGAAAAGTACAATTAAAAAATCATCCTCCCAAAAATTCAGTCTGCCTTGATTGCGAATCAAACCTCATACATTTTGATAACCATAGAATTATCGTTCTAATTACCAGGCTGCGTTCCATTCCGAATGGCTAAGGGCGTTTTTCGTACTTTCCTCATGAGGTCCTTGTAGGATTTGTCCACCTCTGTGAACATCTTGGCCTCGATGGGGAGCTGACGTTGGATGTCAGGAGCGGAGAAGATAGACTCCAAGTATATCCAGGTCCTTTGACAGGATATCCACGAGTCCTGCAGTATAGTGTAATGAAAATAACAATGTGAAATTGAATGTAGGCTTCCATTCAATATACAAAAACAGTAGAAATGGACTTTTCGGGTTTCCCCTTTATCAACAAAACAGGATAAATGAAACACTACAGACGAATGAGATAATGTGGGATTAGCGTTGTTAAGATGAATAAACAAAAAAATTGATGTTTTTTTTTTGTTGTTGTTGTTGTTGAAAAAGTGGAAACCGGAAACGTCCATTTCATCTGTTTTCATATATTAAATTGAAGTTTACATTCAATTTCACATTGTTATTTATTACTTCGGGCTTCGAGCAGCACCATTTACAATATAGTGTAATCAATGAGATGAATCAAGTTCTTGTATCAACATATGCATCTGTGATGTAAATTAAAAACAAACAAACAAACAAACAGACAAAAAAGCTTGAGCTTTTATATAGCGTAATACACACAAGGGGACCCTAGCCAACAGCATGGCAACATTTAACATGTAGGACGAGACATGACGCCTGTTTGGAGATAATACAATCTTTTTCAGACAGAGACAACACTGTTGGCGGCCAAATACTCATTTTACTTCTGAGTACGGTGAGAGAATGCGAGTAAAGAGCAATTTTCCAAGGACTCAACTATTCATCGCTCAGAGCAGGACTCGATTTCAGGAACTTCCAATCCAAAGGCGAGTGTCATAACACAAGGCCACATAGCGTGCACATTTCCGGCTGTCTTAATAAACTTTGAAAACGATAAAAAGATTTCTTTTCGACATAAGATTTTCCATGGGTAAGATAAACTTGGGGTTTGCCCCGACACAACAGAATTGTATAAAAAGGGTCTTGGAAAGTATCCATAATAAATCCTATTTGCCGCAGTCTGACTAGAATATTTTTCATTTTCAACCAATAGACGTTTGCCTTGAAGAAATCCCGAGAGGCCAAAAACATATCATGTTTGAGTCCTTGTGACAACGTGAGGGCCACTTAACTCACTCAACCCTAGCACCGACTATATCCGTAGTTTCCCCGGGTTACTTTTACCCCATGCCTATCTATTACATTTTTATGAGAGAAATAGGCGTAGTATCAAAGCTAATATTTTTAGTTTTCGAATGTTGATGATAGTTGAATAAAACTATCTATGTACATGCTCATTTTTAATATATTTTTTCCAATTTTGAAAACTAGCAAAACTTGAGTGAGTTAAATCGATCAATATTCAGAGAAAAAATGATTTTGGTTTCTTTAAAAAAAAAAATGTTTAGTTTTTTGTTGTTTTTTTTTTACAGACTACGGTGAAGTTAAAACCTACCAGTGTCTTGTAGAATAGCTGGATGTCTGAAGCCCACTCGTCCACCTTTGTCTTGATGGGACCCACGTATCGCGAGGACAAGATAGTTTGGACGTTGATGTTGCTGTCGTCTAGGAGTTGTTGGATGTCGTCCGTGTTGCCAAGGATGTAGACGTCCTTGTAGTCCTTGAAGGGAAGGACCGGTAACTCCACGGTACGCCAGGTATCCACCACCTGTCGTGGTGTGGACAATTCCATGGGGGGTAAGAATGACGGAATGAGGGATTAAACATATTTTAAAAACTTTATTGAATTCATGGACAAATACACAGATGAATAAACAAATAAATAAATAAACAAATAAATAAATACATTTTTCAAAAAATCAGATCATCGTTACCCCGTATGGTAACATTTGTATTTAGGGTTTATCCCAATGGAGAACTAAAATAACTGCAGCGTCTCAAAGCAAATGATGTTTTTAAAAATTGAGCTATTATATAGAGGAATATCAATTAAACATGCTCAAAGCGCTTTACAAGGCATCCCTG
>NC_088360.1:129729362-129766862 GCF_034508935.2 Berghia stephanieae | reverse complement strand
AAATGTTTGGAGAAGAGACAGAATAGAAAAGTTGGTAATATCTGGGATGATCGAAGGAAAGAGAGCAAGAGGAACACAAGTAATGGCATATCTAAATAACCTAAGATTGGCCAATTATGATTTCATGCGCACTGCAGAGGATCGTGATTCGTGGAGATAGCTGACCGGTAACGTGATCAAGAGTACAAGCCACGATGGATGGTGATGAGAGAAGATTCACTTTAACGGGATATATTTGAACATTGAGTTTTCTAGCCAACATTTTAAGCACGTGTGTGTTTGTTTGTTTTTTCAGACTGCGGCAGTCTGGCGTACATGAATTAACATTCTTCTTTATTTCCTTAGCGGTGGAAGTGAAATACTTACTCGTAGTTCCTTCTGCCTGTCCCGAAGATCTCGGAACCGTCTCTGTACATCCATCATCTTAGCCATCAATACGTCAATCATTTCCCGCACTTGTACTGGGTCTGAGTCGATGCTTAGGATCATTGGATTCTAAGAGAAGACATTGGAATGAGGTAATGTGTTTGTGTGTGTGTGTGTGTGTGTGTGTGTGTGTGTGTGTGTCTGTGTTCTTGTGTGGGTGTTTGGGGAGGTAGTGGTGGTGATGATGATGATGATGTTGATGATGATGATGGTGGTGGTGGTGGTGGTAAGAACGCGAAAAAATAAACCCAAACAAACTTGAGCATTTATACAGAGAATGTCAACTAAACGTGCTCAAAGCGCTTTACAAGGGGTCCTTAGCCAATAGCAACACTCAAACATGTAAGGCCAGACATGACGGTAACGATGATGGTGACTTTGATAATGATGACGGTCATGACAATGATGATCATGATGTTGATGATGACAATAACAAGGATGATGTTTCTTCTTCTTCTGATGATGATGATGATGATGATGATGATGATGATGATGATGATGATGATGATGATGATGATGATGATGCATGATGATGATAGTATTTAGCAAGAGGAAAAGGAAGAGTAGGAGGAGGAGGAAAAAGAGGAGGAGGGGGTGATCGAGGAGGTGAGGGAAGCGGGTAGCAATTGAGACAAACATAATCTCACATTCAACTCATCCATCACTTCTTTGACTTCTTGAGAGAAACCTGTAAAGTCCTTATCAGCAGCGCGACCAAATTTTTCCACCATTTCATCTCGGCCAGACAAGGCTCTGTCAATGGCGGTTTTTGCTGCCTCTATCGTGGGTTCCAAGTTCTAGAGAAGAAAAATATAGCGTCGTTTACTGCTCTCACGATCACACAAGGATCAGATTGGCACCGTCAGCTGGGGTGACTTTGCCTCAAGGGCTGAATTTTCCTCAAGGGGTGACTGCTTCAACCTATTTGGAGCATTTTGAGTATTCTCAGTATTATTGCATTTATTCCCTTTGTTAGATAACTTGATTTGGCGCATTTCGAGTAATCACAGTATTGTTGCAATTATTTTCATTGTAAGAAAAATCATTGATTTGGGGCATTTTGGGGACTCTCGGTATTGTTGCGGCTATTTCCCTTGTAAGAACAATTGATTTGGGGCATTTTGAGGAATCTCAGTATTGTTTCATTTTTTTCTTTGTTAGAGAACGTATTTGAAACATATTGAGTATTCTTAATATTATTACATATATTTCCCTTGTTAGGGAAATTGATTTCGGGCATTTTTAGTATTCCTAGTATAGTTGCAGTTATTTTCCTTGGTTAGAGAATTTGATTTGAAGCATTTTGAGTAGTCTGTTTTGTTGTAGTTAATACCATGTGAGTGAACTTATTATTTATCAAAAAGAATAACTCTCACAATACTAAATATCTAATTTATCAAAATTTAAAGAGGCAAAGTCACAGCCTGAGACAAAATCAACCCAGTTAGTTAAATCTACCACAGGTTACCCACCACGTCAACAGTGGCGTGGGGCCATTGGATCAAATGGTGCCAGGCACCGTACCAATCTTTTAAAAATCATTAACAGCATAATTTAATTGAAAATAAAACTGAGAAATTTTAACTCCACTGTCTTTCGCCAACTCGCCAACAACATACTGCCTTTTTAGTCTCCACTCTATTCAAGATTCCGAATCACGCACTGCGCCGACTCGTGTGTTGGTGACATCACTGCGCGAAGTAGGGAGAGAGTCAACACCGTGGTGCAAAGCAATCCAAGCTCCAGTTAATGCTCTATCCATTAGTATCGCTACAGCTGATTGCGCGAGAAACTGGGTCGAATTAGACTATCTTCAAATAGCGGAAAACCCCTCGACTTGTGCCAGGATCTGAGAGCTCCGCCGTTGGACGGGGGGATGCGCCAAATTAGGGTAACTTCGGCCATCCAAAATATTACATTAACTGTCAAAAACACTGATCATTGTCAAGTTTATTTGTAAGCAGCAAAGAAAGACAACATAAAACTTAAAAATATGACATATCAAAATCCTCCCCCCCCCCCCAACTCTTTTTCACGATTATTGAATAAAGTAATTATTTGCAACGAAGCATTGTGGACGAATTTACCAACATTTTTTTTGCTTGTAGTGCCGAGTTGATGGTTACGTGTGTATGAGTGTTTATTTGTGTGTGTGTGTGTGTTTGTTTGTGCGTGTGTATTTGTGTGAGTCAGAGAAATAAAGTGAAGATTGTTAACAGTTATACTTTGGTGTGTTTTTAGATTTTTTAAGTACTTAAGTGGAGTGATTTTTTCTTTGTGATGCTTTAAGATCTGAATCTACCTTTTATTTGTGCAATCATTAATCGTAGTCCACTGATTTCCATTATTTGAGATATACTTTGAAGTTTTGTTTTGTTAAACAATGAATTGCAATGAATCAAGTTAACTCTTTACTTCACCGACCGTTTGGGAGATTGACACTAGATGACAAATTAGAAATAAAAAGACTAGTTCCTCACCAACCAACTGATTTTGAATTAACACAGGTGTGGAAATCTCGAAAACGCTCTTTTTCAGTGACATGGTATGACAGGCATGAATGGCTCACAGTTAGTTTAGAAACAAACCGTTTCTTTTGTTTTTAATGTCTACCTTTTACAGATACAACAAACACTGACAGATCATGGACATCTATAGGCTATAGTGACCTTAACCACTTCCATCGTATTTCTTAACCTCCTGAACGTTGTTTTAGCACCCTTAAAAGAGTGAAAAATTTCTTGCGAAATTCAATGAAACACAGAGCGGTTAAATTCGTTAATGATTCTGTCAATTCACAAAGCTGAAATAGATGCCATTCGAAATTTCAATAAACACATTATAAAAAGATTTGCAGAGATGAAACATCGCCGTGCAGATTTTCTTTACAAGTACTAAAAGTAAGTAATTTCTGTCATAGGTTTTTTTTCTCTTTTGATTTACATTTATCACATATTGATTGCATTATCAACCAAAACCAATCCTTTAAATGGTGGACAAAGAATAATTACAAAGACCTTTTCATTCGGGACTTGTATCTCAGTGTTGTGGCTTGTTGTTTTCATGAATTATTTGTTTTTGTGAGTTTTGTCCACTCGTAGAAACCACCGACCCTCCCCCCACCCTTCAAAAAAAAAGAAAGTTTTTAACATGTGCTCTCTCCTCTTAACCGTGTTCACTGTTTTAGAATTTTTTTTTCTTCTTCTAAACATGGCACCACCATACGCCGTCAATACGCCACGCCGCTGCACGTCAACCTGGTAATATAATATCGGAATGAATTAGATGTTTAAAAAAGTGTCTTTCAAAGTGAAAATAATCTGAATTATAAGTTTTAAAAACAACACAACTCAGTATCTCAAGAATATAAAAGCAACTAATTTAGCTCATATTTGATCAGTTTAGATTAAATTTGAATGTTTGTGGCAGCCCAAATTCCACGGACATGTGAAGGATTTCTATTTTCTTACCAAGAACGTAGCCTTGTCAACCTCCGGCCTCCCAATACAAAACATTTCCATGATTTCATACATGTCTGAAATGACCATAGAGTTGAGCTCCAAGCGTTCAACCTGAAATAGAATACACCAGTTTTGAATGAGAGGATTGAAGACACATTTATTTACGTTCTTCTTTGCTAAAATCTGAATGAACATAAGCGGCCCTTTGTCTCAAAACAGTTCTATGTCAGGAAAATGCTAGATGGACATCTTGTTATTTTATCTTTGGTACTACACACAACAAACCTCGATTTGGAATGTATCCAGAAACTGAAGGGATTGAACATACTCCATTGTTGTGGTCGGCACGAAGCTGAGTGACTTCTGGGCGCTGGCGATAGTTGCAAGGAGCCGGTCCATTGTCTTGCGTGTTATACTTGGTATAGTCTGGTGGATTTGCTGCAAAGGAATGTATGCAACTTTAGAGATTAGCCATGGTAATATAAACAGTGACGGCAAGCATTTACTGATATTGCGCTTGTCTCCCTTTAAAAATATAAATTTGGGATAAACACTTGTAAGATAAAACAAAACAACTTAAAAGGTGTGTGTATTAAGAAAAAGAATCATCTCAAAACATCACCTCGTATCAACTGGCGACCGAACCTCAGGTTTCCTGATTAACGGCTATACTTGCTAGTATTTTTTAAAGAAAAAAAAGACAACAACCTTGAGCTTTTATATAGAACAACACCCATTAAACGTACTCAAAGCGCTTTACAAATGGTCCCTGACCAACAAAACACGTAACATGTAGTCAGAGACACGACGCCTGTTAGGCGATATTACAATTTTTTCCGACAGAGATAACGCTGTTAACGGCCAGGTACTCATTCTACACCGGAGTAGGTGTGAAAATGTGAATAAAGAGCCTTTTCCAAGGACTCCACTATGCGCCAAAATGAGGCTCGAACTCAGGACCTTCCGGTCCAAAAGCGAGTTCCATACAACAAGACCACATAGCCGTACAAAAATTAAATATTTTTTTCAGAATTTTAGTCTTCCTTTTAAGTGCTAGAATCCTTTAAAGTACAAAAAGAAGCACAATGCAACTTTATATATAGAAAATGCAATCTGCTGACATGATTTAACATCTCTTCCGTGCATCTTAACATATTCTGCTTCTTAAACCAAAGAGATATTATTATAAAAGGACAAGACAGTGCTCATCAATACTTTAAATCAGAAAATTGCAGCAGGTACTATTGTTTATAATGACAAGAAATGTAAAGAGAAGAGAAACTCCAGATGACAATAGGAAGCAGAAATCGTGACGCCACACCGTCCTTTCTTCCTGTTCAAAACTCGTTGGAAGTGTGTAATAAGTCCTCCGAACAATGAATAACTAATGCTTTGGTTATATATTGAATCATAATATAGCATAACGATTTTAGCATCAGGATGTATAGGCAGATTCGTATTATTACGGGACGTAAATCAGCGAGAATATAATATTATCTTTATTGACGACAAGCATCTAGAAAATAAGATTTCATTACTCTGAAACCAGAAGATCACTTGCACAATGTATGTATCCATCCCTAAGAGGACTGGTTTCACACCTCCAAGGATATCGGAACCAGTATTTTAACATCCCACGGATGTTTTCTATTGAGAATGAAAACTTTCGCAGCGATGGGGAGTTGAAAAAACGACCTGCTGGTACGGCATCCTTCGCCTGGATGGAACAAGTATCGTCTACAATCGACGCCATCCACCACTCATATAAAGGGTCACGGATGGACTCAATGTAGATACTATGCATGAAACCACTTTTTAGGATTGGTGGATGGCGTCGACAGTAGAGTATCTCTCTGGTGGACTGGTTAAGGGCTAACCCACATCAGAGACTGACTCCGACCACCCGGCACTGCCATTCTCTGCCGTCTTCCGGATAAAGACGTCGGGCACGGACCAAATTCTAAGAATAAAGAGAAGAGCCTCTAGACCTACCCATACCAACACCCGACGTCCTCTGCCATTTTTTTCGAGCTTGGTATGGGTAGGTCTAGCGGCTGTTCTTTTTATTCTTAGTATTTTGTCCGTGCCCGACGTCTTAATCCAGAAGACGACAGAGGACGGCAGTGCCGGGTCGTTGGAGTCAGTCTCCGGTGTGGGTTGGCCCTAAGAGTGCCGTGCTAGTCAGATCTCGGGTTCAACGTCCCATCGCCGCCTAAGCTTGTATTATTGTCTAATGACTTCTGGCAAATTCTCCACTCCTT
The DNA here is from genome assembly GCF_034508935.2 of Berghia stephanieae. Classification (NCBI taxonomy): domain Eukaryota; kingdom Metazoa; phylum Mollusca; class Gastropoda; order Nudibranchia; family Aeolidiidae; genus Berghia; species Berghia stephanieae. Next base: position 129,760,714 of record NC_088360.1, on the reverse strand, counting down.
TCATTTCTTGTTAACATTAATTTCCATGCTTTACTTTGAGACAGCTAATGGGGGCAGGGAGCATGTTAGATTTCATCTTCTGGGCATCAATCAACAACATCCCCAGCGCGAATCTGTCAGGAATGGCAACTGTCATCTGATACTGGTTGTGGTATTTGAAGAGAAGAGCTGTGTACTCAGTCAGATCTAGCAGGCAAAGAAGGGAATTGAATTTTTTTAAAAACAGGTGTGGATAATAATATTAATAGCCCCACGCAATAGGATTCAACAGTCTGATGTCACGTCCGCCCAGCAACTAGCAGCTCGGTTCTAAACATAGAAAATCGGTACTCTTTATTTTTCATGCTGGCCAGAACTTTTTCACATGTCATATGATCAGAATTTATGCTCATCGGTGGAGCAGTATTTCATGAGGGCGGTGATGGAGATAATGGCTAGACAATTGCAAAGTACTTTTCGCCAGATCTAACAGACCTAGCTACCCAATCACTGCTGGGTGAACAAGAGGGGGGGGGGGGTGGCTGACGGTCAGAATTAAAATCCCAACTGCATCCCGAATCGATATCGGGTGCTCTACCAACGGAACTATCGCAACCCCAAAAATTGCTTCTCAGACATGGAAAAATAAGGCTGATTCAAAACACTGAAATATTAAGAGTTTTTTGAGCGAAAAGTACAGGTAGGTTTAGAACCCAAATTTTATTGTTTTATTACTGAAAATGAAAACTCCCAAATCAACGCCTACTACACCCTGTCGGAGTGGTAAAAAAAATCCCCACATTTTTCCTTAAATTATCAGACTTATAATAGTTGTTCAAGTAAATTTAAAAGCTAAACTCACTCTTAAAGGTTAAATAATCATAAACCAAGAGGTCATGATAATTTGAGACAATAAATAACATAGTATTTAAAAAAAAAAATTTCAATAATTAATTTATTGTCAAATCAAAAAACATAAGGGGAATTGAAGTTTTAATGTTGAAAAAACCTCTAACAAAGAAATAAAGATGAATAAATCAATATCATGTTTCTTTCAAAAGATGTAGTCTAGATTCAAATATTCTTCAATACAATAAAATAAGCAAATAAAACTTCCTATATTCATACACTGGGGGAAGGGTGGCCCGATAAATCACTTGGTAAATCACTCGCTTTACACGCAAAGGGACCGAGATCAATCCCGGGTGGAGTCGAGATTTTTTTCTGTCCCCCTGTCCACCCAGAAGTGATTCGGTAGTCTGTTAGATCTGACGGAAAGTACTTTGCGAAGCTTCCTATTCAAAAGGTAGCAAGCAATTTCTATTTTTCGTTTCACGCTATAGAAACCGGGATAAACTCCAGCTCCGTGGGCCTAATGGCTCTGAAGTACCACTGTTTTCCTACACGATGAAAATGTGTTGTTTGATAGAATCTATCTCAAGAGAGAATGAGATAGAATCCAAGCGTCAGCCATACTGCAGCATCGCAAAGTGAGATATAAAGGCCAACTTTCTTACTCAAGTGAAAAAAATAAAAGAAGCGATATGCCGACTGCGGAGTACGAAGACCGGTCTATCGTGTTGAACTGCAATGTCGTTTCTATCTGGCCATATCGTCATTTCTCCCGGAATAACAACAATAATATGAAATATATATATATATATATATACATATATATATATATATATATATATATTTCATATTATTGTTATATATATATATATATATATATATTATATTTCATATTATTGTTATATATATATATATATATATATATATATATATATATATATATATATATATATATATATATATATATAAGACAAAATGAAGACTTCCAATTTCCTTTAGTCATTTCCATGAGGAAACCTAATCTTCGGGATCTAGTCTGACTCTGCAAAGTGATCTAGAGCAAGGTGACTTGCCTAAGGCCACGCAGCGCGGCTGGGTGGGAGTCGAACGCAGTACTTTCTGGGTAGTGGGCAAAGACCGTTCCGCCGTGCCACGCTGCCCTCAGAAAATTTGTTAATGTTTGAACGTACTCACCTGATTGAGCCAATTCCTCTGTGAGAAGACAAGGGAAATAAATTTTTGATGTTAGTGGTTTGTACAGATGACATAGATCCTCGTTTTGGTTATCAAAAATATTGATCTAAGATGAATAAAACAGTTATTTTCATAGATAATTTAAAAAAAACATCTTTTGTAATGTTTCGGGATCAAACGTCTTCTTCTGCTAACAACAACAACAACAACAACAACAACAACAACAACAACAACAACAACAACAACAACAACAAAACACAATTAAAATTATGATACGTCACGTTTAAACCGTACGGACGGAGAGTAATTCTCTGAAGGTGATAGACTAGCGTCCTTCTTCTTTTTCTTCTTCTTTTTCCTTAATTTTTTAACAATCTCTGGTGTATTGTCTTGATATTTTACATTTCGGGGTGTATTAATTTATGCGCGATACTATCTCTAAAATGTTCCGTGGTGTTTGAATTTACAACAATAGGTGGTAGGTTATTCCACACGCTTATAAAAGAGGAAGGGGGGGGGGGGGGGGGGCGAATGTTCATGGCTTTGTATTCGGGAGCACGACACTGTGAATCTTAGATCGTGTCCCCTTCTTCTTGATCTCGTTGTTGCTGGACTAAAGTTAATTAGACTAAAGACGAAGTGTTGATATTTGCAGGTCTGATAACCCAGTTCCTTATGGGCTCGTTTTTGTAATGGAAATCTCAAAAAATGACGCAAAACATTGTCCATAACAACAACGTTAACTAGTTCAACTCTAACAACGTCAATATCCGTAGCATACCCAGGGTTACTTCTACCCCATGCCGATTTATTACATTTTTGGAAACAAATTATGGGCGTAGCTAATATTTTTAGTTTCTGCTTTTCAATTATAGTTGAATAAAACTATCTAGATATGTACATGCTCATTTTTGATACATTTTTTCCAATTAAAAAAAGAAGCAAAAATCTCTAGGATTGAGTGGGTTAAACTAGGCCACAAGCGGGGTCGAATGTCAGACTTTCATATCAGTACACGTCGACTAAAGTCCAATCCAAAGGGAATCAGGTCAACGCCATAGAAACCGGTATAAGTTTCCTATTCCATGGGACCGATGGTTCTGAGGGGCCAAGTGGCAAGTCTGTAGAAATACGGATTCAATCTAAAATGAAAGAATTTATTGAATGGGCACGATCTCGATTACTTTTCCATGTGCTCGAGGTCATTGGTCACATTTCAAAGTGTGCTCAAAATGACCACATAGTGAAAAGTGTTCACAGTTTGAGAAATATCCTACGTTACAATTGGTCATTTTGCTCAGCATGCCTCGTGGGTATGTTTACAACTTTCATAAACAAAGCAGCGTGTTTAGATACATTGAGAAATGTCCAATCGCTGTACAGCAACAGATCATGTGATTGATGACTAGATTGGACGAATATATATATATATATATATATATATATATATATCTATATATTATATATATATATATATATATAGATCGCTCCCATTGAAAAGACTAGAAGAACAATAACTATCAAATTGGGATACAGAAAAAACTCCCTTCTAACGGAGCACGTCAACAAACTATGAAATAGAAGAACTCACGATTTAACTCTCTACTGGAATCCAGATTAAAAAGTAAATCTTCCTTGTAAAATGTTTTGAATTTTTCCAAAGTTGACAGATATATATCAGCCAAGTTGAACGCCTGTTTCACCCTGTCCTGGTGGGGAATAAAATCAATGGGAATCAAACATCAACCGAAAAGGTGGTAAAATGTTTTTAAAAAAGAAAAGATACAAATAAATCTAAAACGTGCATCTATATATTATAGTCAGATTTTTAATAAGTGGCGCGTGTTTTTTTTTTCTTCTTTTTCTCAGCTACCTCCCAATGCATAACTGTAAACATTTGTTTGAACCCCTGAATCAATTTGTCTTAATAAAAAATATTTTTTTCATGAATTTTTAAACAATAGGAAAAGATTTCGTTTATTACGGCTATATTAAAATCGATAACAGGTGAGGATCGAAACTCATAGAAGATTTACATTATCAAAATTATGAATTTTCCGCATATCCATTTTGAATGAATTCGTTAAACTGGAGTGTTCGGTTAATTGAAGCTTAAACGATATACGTGCAGTATTTGAATATGAAGCAACGAGTGACAATTGTTAACTATCAGACATCTACATTTTATAACTATCAATAAACATTACTGGTATATATTTTTGATTGCAAACGTTTGAGAGATAACTTGTGTTTATGCCAAAGAGGATTACATACATTTATGTAGTCTGGTCAAAAGTAAAAATTCATCAATTATGAGACAGTGTCTCCACAAATATGTGTTCAACAATAACAACAACAACAACAACAACTACAACAATAATAACAACAACAAAAACCAAGAAATACTGGAGACATCAATCAACAGTCTGATGACAAGGATGATGAAAAGGAGAAATGAAAGGACTGCAGAAAGATTCCAAGCATCACTCTATCCAATGAAATGTAATTTTCCTCTAGTTTCCGAAGGTTGAGGCATGCCTTTTCTCAGTCTACTCTTTGTTATCATTTATTGCCTCGTCGGTGAGAGTAAATTTGGTGTTCCTCTTCTCGATTTTTCCCTCTACTTGGGCCCAAATGACCCCGATTGGATTGCGCTCACAGGGGGAAGTCACGCAACCTCGTGTCAAAACTCCCTGATTAGACACTGCTTTGAAAGCTGTTTCTGTTTCATTTCTTCTTTTTTTTTACTAAGGTGTATTATAGTTAGCATTTTGATAAATGGTCAGAATATGTAGTACTGTCTGATTGAAACCATGAAATCATGTCAACTTTTGCCAAAATTGGAGCCTTAAAGTAACCATGGTCCAACGAACGGTAGCGTTGTTCAATACGATACAGCTGGGTGCTTCAATGGAGGGCAGCAAACTATTTTTAGTCAGTCTTAAAACACCTTTGCATTGACCCCAGAATAATATTCCAGATGATACAGAGAAGAAAAAATGGAATGGAATCCTTTAAATATCCAGTATCATCACCACCTGCAAGAATAACAATGATTCTCTGTCCAGAACCCTTGGGCCTTTTTCTGCTTGAATAATCAGACATCCAATATTTTTTTCGGATGTATATTTACGCTCACCCATACATCTTTGGATGATATCCATATCAAAGTTATCTATGATCCTTTTCCTGCCACGTCGTTCTACACTGGTGATCTCTGTCGTATTTCGATAACGATCTTCTCATGGTTGATTGTGAAATTCCAAAACCATTGCCGTCCTCTATAATGTCTTATCGATGGATTCAAGAAGACTTCTTTTCGCAGCTTTACGAGAGTGGAACGATAGAGATTCCGTACCGTATCGTGTTTTTAAGAGCCTACTATGTTTTTAAAACCTTTAAAGGCCCTGTGAAACGTTCGTGCATAGACAAAAAAATTGTCAAAGTTATAAAAGCAGTGTTTGTTAACTTGACAATAATGAGTATACAATCACTATTTGAAATGAATTAAAGCGAGAGATTTCATATCAGTCTTTGGTAATTGCAACATGATGTAGATAATATGCCATAAATAATAAATTCAAAATTTAATACCAACTACAAAAGTGGTATGTTTATAACACTTAAAGCGAATTGTTATTATTTGGAAAGAAGTATGACGTGAACTCATAATCACTACGTCAGCACAAGATTTTTTTGAAATACGATGAATTCATTCATACTTTGTGGTGCGTAACTTGTTTTCATTTTTTACAGTGTAAAATCTCTTATTTTATGTCAGCTGTTTTAAAGAGTTTTTTATAGGTCTTAAATAAGAAAACTTTTTAAATATGCCAATACAGTCCAAAATCTAGATTCAGTTAAGACAAATTGATTCAGAGGTTGACACAAATTTTTACACCGTTTGATAGAGGGACAGCTGAGAAAAACCAGAAAAACACGAGCCATTAATAAAACATATGACTATAATAATATATATACATTTATATATAAGGCCCTTCATATTTCAATTGGATTCAATAGTCTGATGTCACGTCGCCCAGCAACGGCTGCCATCGTGGTTCTACACAAACAAAATCTGTACTTTTTATTCTTCATGCTAGAACTTTTCATATGTCTTGTGATCAGAATGTGTAAAAGTCAATACATGATCAGATTTATGTTTTTTTCCCTCTGGATACGCTTTTATGCTCGTCGGAGAAATATTTCATACGGGCGTCCGCCATTGTTCCGATAGTTTAGAGCCAGTTACTAAGTTACCATGCGTCATTACGAGGGAAGTGACGTTACGACTGTTAGGAAAAATTTAAATGTTTATAATATGATCGAGAAAATCTTATGATAGATAGTCGCCCATTTGGCGGTATAGATAGAATGAAGTTGACGTCACTCGAGTTTTTGTTATTGTTTTTTTTTTTTTGCCATCCACGTTTATGAGTAATTCTCACTAAACTGTATTAACTAGACTATAAACGTTCAAGGTTACACATGTTTTTTTGTGTTGGTCGGTTATACTTCCGGATGGCAATGTTGTAACTTTCTTAGCCAAGCGCATTCTATCTACAAAAACAATAACAATGATAAGAGGTCAATGTCATTCACGCTATTAACCAGTAGATTTTGGACCAATCAAAATATGGAAATTGTGACACAACCTCACGCGTGCTCGGACAAACATAGTTGGTTGTTTATAAACAATTACGTGAATGAAATCGACCTCTCTCTGATCATTGTTATTGTTTATCTATCACCAAATGGGTGACTAGTTATCACATGATTCTCTCGATTAGATTATGAGCGTTTAAATTTACACATAGTTTTCTGTGTTGGTTCTGTTGATCATTCAGTAGAACAGTGGGTATTTTACCTAAGTACATACCACCTATAGTAAAACCTGTGTAGTTTTCTGTGTCTACCAATCACTGCCTTTGTTTACATTATGACGACTGTCCGAGAGGCGTGGTTATCTACCTGTCTATTGTTTATTAAGAACCAATTCTGCTTGTCCGAAACACGTGTGAAGGCGTGTCACAAATTCCATGTTTTGATTGGGCAAAAATCTACTGGTTAATACCGTTTCGTCACAGATTTGGTTTATTCAATAAATGGGCATGATCTATAACTTTCCATGTGCTCGAGGTCATTGGTCACATTGCAAAATGTGCTCAAAGTGTCCCACATAGTGAAAAGTGTTCACAGCTTTTTAAATATCTAACATCACGATTGGTCATTTTGTTCAGCTTGACACACGGGTATATTTACAACGTTCATAAACAAAGCAGCGTGTTTACATTTGTTAAGAAGCATCCAATCGTTGGACAGCAACAAATCATGTGATTGATGACTCGGTTGGACAAAAACATGAATATAGATCGCTCCCATTAATTGTGCGTTAGACTAATAATATTATATAAAAAGGAGAATACTTCAATGCAGAGAATTGTGCTCTGGAGCTCCTCGTCATTCTGTAGAATCAGCCTGATATTAGGTCCGTCCCCGCAGACCTTTTCTTCTCGTTTGTTGTTGATGAATGGGCTGAAATTCAAGTTGAAAATGACATTAAATCAATACTGTGTGACCCGTCGAATAAAAAATATGCATTAAGTCGGAGTTAACCCAATGTCAACGAGTCTTAGTTATTTTAAAGTTTAAAAAAAGCCCGCAATAACAAGAAAATCGAAATGTAGGTGTTTTGTCATAATAGGAGATAAAGTAAAATAGCAGTCCCTCAGAGCCCATGTAGCCGGAGTTTATCCCGGTTTCTATAGCTTGAAAAGGACAATAGAAATTGCTTGCTATCCTTTGGATAGGATACTAGTCTAAACCAAAGTACTTTCTGCCAGATCTAATAGACCTAGTGCTGGATGGACAGGGTGGTCAGAAAAAAAATATCGATCTCGGTCCCTTTCATTGTGAAGCGATTGATCTACGAACTGAGCTATCGGAACCCTTTTCAAGAGATTGATAAACAATAATCCATTATCCCCAGGCAGCAATAATAAAAACAGAGTTGTAGTTAACAGTGCTCAAGGAGGGAAATGATCCCATTGGTTGAACTATTCAGTACAACTCACGATTCACCTTTTTTTTCGTGGTCGTCGCCTTGTATCTAAATATAATTTTTTGGTCAGTGTCAGGCTATGAGTTAACAAATGCTACGGTCAAGTTATTGATGCTATGCATTTAGGTAAATATTCACAACATCCGCCAACCAGATTAAGTATACCAACACACAAAACTGCGTGTAACCGTTAACGCTTATAGTCTAATAATAGATATAATTTACTGAAATCTTATCTCTAACAGGCTGTCTTAAAAAAGGAGCTGAATGACGTCAACTCCTTTCCTTCTATAAGTTGAAGAAGGCTACGGTTATACCGTTTAGTTATTGAATACAACTTCCAATTAACTTTCTTTTCGTTATTTTCGGCTTGTTTGGTGACCTATTTTTTGTTGTTGTCAGTATCGGGCTATGACTTCACGACGGCTACGGTAGAACTCGGTACTTTTCGGGTTGGAAGCAAAGACCATTGGGGCCTTGATAGCTCAATTGGAAGAGCTGTCGTTTCACTCGAAGATGGACCAAGATCGAAAAGATATTTCCTCTGACCTCTCTGTCCACCCAGAAGTGACTGGATAGCTGGGTCTGATAAATCTAGCCAATGGTACTTTGCGGTATTCTAGCGTCGGTTTTAAAATGTTGGAAGCAACTATCATTGTCCATTTCACGCTATAGAAACAGGGATTAACTCCGGCTTCATGAGCCTCAATGGCTCTGAAGGACTGAAAACAAGAAAAGACATACCTCTGTGCCATGCTTCTCTTCCCCCCCCCCCCCCCCCCCATTCCTTCGTGGTTTGAGGATTCATCACTACTCTGCTTCTATTATTTTTTAATAATAGAATGAAACAAAATATGACATGGAGCTTCAAAAATAACATATCATGGAGCTCATCAAACAAGGGAGGTATCAGACCAGTTGGTTACCTTGTAAACGGGTCGAAAACCGGGTTGGGTGCCATGTTTTCAGCATCCTTGACCACGGATAGCCAAAGTTTGACCAGTCTTTCAAACACATTGACCACAGTTTCCTTGGACGGGCTGTATACCAGTAGTTCAGGTGTGAGGTGGATACGGGTGGTTACCAAAGGACGATAGGGGAGTTCACCGTCCTGGTCAGGTGGTAGCATGGATAGTGGAAGAGGATTTCATTATTATAGATTCATTTTTTTACCTCTTCCGGGTTATTCTATAGACTGTTTTATGGTGATGATGTTGTTGTTGTTGATGATGATGATGGTGATGATGATGATGATGATGATAATGATGATGATGATGATGATGACGACGACGACGACGATGATGATGATGATATATAATTATATAATTGAGCTTTATATAGCGCAATATCCACTAAAATGTGCTCAAAGCGCTTTACAAGGGGTCCCTGGTCAATAGCAACATTTGACATGTAGGACGGGACATGCCGCCTGTTAGGCGATATTACAGTTTTTCGGACAAAGACAACGCTGTTAACGATCAGGTACTCATTTTACACCTGAGTACGGCGAGAGAAAGTGAGTAAAGAGCCTTTTCCAAGGACTCAACTATGCGCCGAGCGCGAGGCTCGAACCCAGGACCTTCCGATCCGAAAGCGAGTGTCATACCACATAGCCACATGATGATGATGGTGTGATAGTAGTTGTGTCAATGATGACATGATGATGATGATAATGATGACAATAATAAGGATAATAATGGTAACGATAATAATCTCCTGACTTGTTCCAAAGCTGATAAACAAACTTACCTGCTCTTTCACCGGTTCTGCTCCTATTGACATCTGAAATTTAAAAAAAAAAAGGTAATCCAACTAGGACAAACAATAGGAATACAATTCATGCCGTGACATTAGATCCGCTACTCTTTGGGTTCCTAAATCCTCGGGAGAGTGTATATCACCAGTCCTTCTAAGTGATATTAACCCTCTCTTTACCAACCATAGGAAAATCATCACATTCGTTACGATCCAACCAGCACTTTTATCATTCAGATTTCTTTTGTAAATCACAGAATTTAAAGAGAAATGTTTTATTATAGCTATTATAACGTGACACTGTGTTGTCGAGTTCATTTTGCTGATCAATATTATGCATAGAATGTATTTGTTGCTTTTCTGTTTGAGTAATAAAAAAAACCAAACTATTTTTGTGTTGGGTGGGTGTGAAATTTTGTGAAAAATTCTGAAAATGACTGGTAAGGAAATGGTTAATGAATAGGTTTCATAAAGTTGGTATAACAATTGTAGTAGCAGGACGAATAGGTAGATTCTAAGAATTACGAGACATAAAAGAGCGAGGGTGGATAAGATACCCTCAATCTGACACCAGATAATGAATTATAAAAGACATGTATCGAGTCAACTGGAAGAGGGGTTTTACACTTCCATTGGGATAGGAATCCGTTCTTTGACATCGCAATGTTCTTCCCTATTAACTAACCGTAGTGCTAAGCCTTCTTATTGCTCTTTATTTATTTTTTTCTTAATTTCTTGGGGGTATTCTCTTGATTGATATGTTGTTGCCTTTTCGTATTTATTTTTTATATTGTTGTTTTTCTTACAAAACAAACAAACAGAAAACGCTTTGAACACCTTTAGTGGATATTGCCCTATATTAATATTCTTTTTTGCCGCTTTGCCACGCTGCCACTAACATTTGCCCTAACATCCATTGATCCTACCTTCTATTCACATGACAGACTTTTAACCAGTTAATTGCCGTACTCTGGTAAAAGACTTATTTTAAAATTTGGCAAGAAAACTCGTCCTTTAAATAGTATCGATCGATATAAATAACCCTCATCTTGGCAGTAACTCTCAAACCTGGGACTTCGCAAAGTTTTTTGCCAAGATGAGTGTCATTTAACTCGATAAATATAATATCCATGACGGGTTTTCTGGCCAAATTTTTATATACGAGGTTTTCCAGAGAATGCACACACACACACATATACACACACACACACACACACAATATATATATATATATATATATATATATATATATAAATATATATATATATATATATAATGTATTTATAATACTCAATTTGCAAATCAATTTACACATTTTATTACTTTCACATTATCCATACTTTTACCACCTAGTTATTTGCTAATTTTTGCCAACAAAAAAAATTCCTATGGATGAATAAAGTATTAATATTATTATCATTATTATTATTATTATTATTATTATTATTATTATTATTATTTATTATTATTATTATTATTATTATTATTATTATTATTATTATTGTCATTATCATTTATTATTATTATTATTATTATTATTATTATTATTATTATTATTAGTATTAATTTATTATAATTATTATTATTATTATTATTATTATTATTATTATTATTATTATTATTATTATTATTATTATTATTATTATTATTTATTATTATTAGTTTTATTATTGTTGTTGTTATTGTTGTTGTTGTTGTTGTTGTTGTTAACTGTTCAATGCCGCCTCTTATTAGATGGTAATTTGAATTTGATAATCATTTACTTTGCCATGTTTAATATGGGTCTTATTGTTCTCAACCTAAAACAAAAAAAGAAGCTTATAATATCAAAGCGAGACAGAAAGGCCCATTGTCTTTTAATTAAATGAAAGCAGATCACCCCTCTGCCTTACCCTGGAAAAAAAAACACGTTTTTAAAATTTTAGCCAGAAATGTCTTCCTTCAACTATCGATCCTATCAAAAACTCTCAAAACTGGGACTGAGAATTTAGTTCCAGGTTTGAGAGTTTTTAAACAAGATGATGGTCACTTTAATCCATGGGTATTTGAAGTAAGAGTTTTCTGGTAAATTTTTTTTTAAAACGTGTTTTCTGTTTTAGATTACGATAGTCATGTATTCTTCGCTTAGATCTTTAAAAGTTTGAATATTGGTTTAAAAAAGAATTGTTGGACTGCTGTCCTATACATTGTTGTCCGTGAAATATCCATTCGATTTTAAATTGAATTATCAGAGTCATATATAGAGCCTAAGAATCATGAATGATATTATGAAAAATGGCAGTCACTTTCTGATTTCGTAAGGGCGGTGGAACACACACACACACACACACACACACACACACACATATATATATATATATATATATATATATATATATATATACATATATTAATGAGCTTTTACATAGCGCACAGTCCACTTAATATGCTCAAAGCGCTTTACAAATGGTACCTGACAAACAGCAACTGTTGAGCGATATTAAATTGTTTTCCCGATCTTTCCTATTTTTATAACACATTGATGCAGTTTCGTAAAGCTAGTTTTTTCTGAGAAAAAATTATATATTGCATGTATTTATTGGGTTTTTTGTTTGTTTTAGCTTTAAAATGTCTATTTTTTACGTAGGTATGACATTTCAGGAATGTTTCTGAAAATGGCCGGTAAGGAGATAGTTAGCATTCCGAAATCTGATCGCTTTCATTTTAAAATTAACTTAAATACTTCTCATCTAGTTCATAATGACATATGACCTGATTGATACGGTGGGTCCCAATTTGCTTTCTCGACCATTCCAGCCCAGAAAACATATTTTAACTCATATTTGATATAAAATATAAACATATAAATCAACCCAGCCGACAAATTTGGCCATTTAACATGTTAAATGTCGTACTCTGGAAAGACACGTATTAAAAATTTGGGCAAACAAAATCGTCGTTCAAACATCGATCGATTTAAATGACCCTCATCTTGGCAAACGCTTTGAAACCTGAGACTTCACCTTGCGAAGTCCCAGGTTTGAGAGTTGTTGTTTCTTTTTTTTTCCAAGATGAGGTTCCTTTAAATATTTTGATATTTGAAGGACGAGTTTTCTGACCAAATATTTTAAATACTAGTTTTTTGTTTGTTTTATTTTTTTTTTCAGAATACGGCAGTAGAACGATTAATTCCAAACCATAAACCTTTGCTCCGGCACTGACGATGGATCCCATTGCCATTGAGGGCCTGGATACATTCTTTTGATGTTGTCCCGCTTGCTTGTCCTTGTCCTCCTCCTTCTTCTCCTCGTCTGGGAGATCCTCATGCGGGTCGTAGGTCAAATCCTCAGTCGGATGCGTCATGTCATCAATATCGATGTTCATCTGTTTGATGGTTTCGATATCGGGCGTTTTTTGAATCTGTTGCTTCATGTAGGATTCCAGAGATCTGATGGATTCTCGGACCATCACGTGCATCATGTGGACTACCATATAATCCAACATCGTGATGTAACTGGCGAGTGATAAGATAAAAAAAATAAAATATATTGATTCATCCAAAAAAAAATGGAAATTCGTTTACAGACGTGGTATACATGAAAATGTATAAACACGAAGTTCAGAATCTATGGCGACAATGTATACATATATATATATATATATATATATATATATATATATATATATATATATATATATAATATATATATATATATATATATATATATATATATATATATATATATATATATATATATATATATAACAAATTCAAGCTCAAAACGCAAAAGGCCAAATAACCCTCCCCCCCCCCCTTCCCCCCTCCCGACCCCATTATACCCCTCCTCCCCCTCTTCCCCCCCCCCCCGCTTCCCCCCACCCCCGCGCCTTCCCCCCCCCCTGCCTCCCCACGCAACCACATTCCACAACACTATCACACACACACACACACACACACATGTACACACCACACACAACACACCGACACGCATACACACACACACACACTCATAATATAAGCAATAAGAGCACATCACAACAATACACATCAACACTAATCACCACTACACAACGAAACAACTTTAGTTTGGAGTAAGAACTTTCCAACGGACATTAGCTACAATGGATTACGCCGACTGAAGACGTGGAGGACACAGAAACGAATCGTCTCGGCCACAAAAAAAAATGTGAGTGAAAATTTGCATTATATATATATATATATATATATATATATATATATATATATATATATATATATATATATATATATATATATGCAAATGCACGAAAATGTAAAAATTTACAACCAAGAACAAATAGCAACACTTTATATATTAATTTGATAAATTGAGATAGACCTTAATAAAGATGAAGCTACTCTAACGTCTTCGTCTTCGTCCACTCGTGTTCAAAGTTTGTGTTGTGAGATTCAAGCGAGGATTCACGGCGTGAAACGTGTATCCTTGTGGAGAATATTATAGGAAATAAAATTGTCCCAACTATTGGGATCTTCTGTGGTAACACTTGTTAAGATATTTATCAACAAATCAAATAAGACTTGAGCTTATTAATATAGCGCAATATCCATTAAACATGCTCAGATTGCTTTACAAGGGGTCCCAAGCCAACAGCAACACTTTACATGTAGGACGAGACATGGCGTCTGTTACGCGATTATTACATTACTTTTCCGACTAAGACAAGGCTGTTAATGGCCAGGTACTCAGTTTACAAATGAGTACGGTGAGAAAAAGTGGGTAAAGAGCATTTTCCTATGACTCATCCAAAATCTGAAAGTGACTTGCGTCCCCCCCCCCCCCCGCCCCCTCTGTGCTTTTCAAATGGATACCACTAAACTCTACAAAGAAAACGAAGATTGAAAACGTGTGAAAAAAGAACATTTTATATAATATAGTTAATGCCCTCAAGTATGGAATTCTCTCCCCGAATATGTAAGAGATGCACCAACCATCCCTATATTAAAATCTAGATGCAATAATAATAATGATAATAATAATGGAATCAGCCGACTGTCCACACTTTCAGGGAACGTCAGAGACAGCAGACCACATAATCTTACCCTGACCTGTGACGAAATTGGCGGGATTTTTCAAAGCTTTTTATTGTATTATCTTGTTTTTATTTAAATGCGTCAATTGATACTATGTGTGTTATTAGATTATTGTTACATATGTTTGATTTAATGCCATGGTATTATTACCAATGTAAAGCGCATAGAGTACGACATCATCATGTTTATGCTCTGTATAAATATTATTATTATTATTATTATTATTATTATTATTATTATTATTATTATTATTATTATTATTATTATTATTATTATTATTATTATTATTATTATTATTATTATTATTATTATTATTATTATTATTTATTATTATTATTATTATTATTTATTATTATTATTATTATTATTATTATTATTATTATTATTATTATTATTATTATTATTATTATTATTATTATTATTATTATTATTATTATTATTATTATTATTATTATTATTATTATTATTATTTTATTATTATTATTATTATTATTATTATTATTATTATTATTATTATTATTTTATTATTATTATTATTATTATTATTATTATTATATTATTTATTATTATTATTATTATATTATTATTATATATCATTCACATCATCATCATCATCATCATCATCATCATCATCAATCATCATCATCATCATTCATCATCATCATCTCATCATCATCTATGATTGTTATTGCTATTATATTATATTATTATTATTATTATTATTATTATTATTATTTATTATTATTATTATTATTATTTATTATTATTATTATTATTATTATTATTATTATTATTATTATATTATTATTATTATTATTATTATTATATTATTATTATTATTATTATTATTATTATTATTATTATTATTATTATTATTATTATTATATATTTTATTATTATTGATATTATTATTATTATTGTATTATTATTATTATTATTTTATCATCTATTATTATTATTACTTATTTGTATTATTATATTATTATTATTATTATTATTTATTATTATTATTATTATTATTATATTATTATATCGTAATGTTCCACATAATATCAAAGAGCTTGTATAAAGTTAGCTTTTATGTAGCAGACTAGCTTGTAAATGTGTTCAAAGTCAAAGACCCAATGGAATTCATGCCAGACTTCAGAAATGACAATCGAAAACAGTGGGTCGTCTCAAACGACCACTGACAGGCCACGGCAGGACTGCTGCAAACATGCATCGATGGGGTCTGAGTGAATCAGCCGGCTGTCCCCACTTTCAGGGAACGTCAGAGACAGCAGACCACATAATCTCACCCTGACCTGTGACGAAATTGGCGGGATTTTTCGGGGCTGTCCTCAAATGCGGTGACGAATTTAAAGACTGGCTGGAGACTTTCAGTATGGTGATGTAACCATACGCTACTATTACTATCTTGGCAAAAACTCTTAAACCTGGGACCTTGCGAGGTGATTTAAATCGATCGTTATTTGCAGACACATTTTCTGACTAAACTCATAAATCCATGGGGGTTTTTTTCCAAGTAAGGCAGTTAACTGGTCAATACTCACATAAATCATATATCTTATAAACTGCATTACCAATGATTGCAAAGCTTTGCTACAACTACAAATCATCTCTGCTACAAGTGAAAAAGACAGGACTTACTTTGTTAGACGTTTACAGATATTCCTCTTGTTGGCTTGCATGGTGTATACCATGGGTTGTTCATCCGTATTATGGGCGTATGTCTGATGCAGCATTGCTATCTTGGAGGCTGTCAAATACACCGACAATATTTAAATCAATTCTATACTTGCTTTTAATTTTCAAATTCAAAATCAAAGGTTAATTGGAACACAATATTAAAATACAGAACCTATATTGCTCAGCTCCATCAGTGTGGAAATCTCTGCCATTCAATTTTTACTGATTCTGAAGCAGTTTTTAAAAGAAAATTAAGAAGTCATCTTTGTCTGTTATATGTAGGTGGTATGTACAAAGAACAAATTGAGCATTTATTTATTTATCCTTTCTTTAAAAAATATAGCCTTGTGGAGAACATTGTGCTTATTTGAGTCAATAAAAAAATTGATACGGCGCACAACTCTACTGAAAGATTTGAAAAATAGAAATGTATTTTTTACAGATAGATACACAGATAACTTGATTTCCTTTTATAATTTAAAGTAAGTTTGAAAATTCGTTAAGTCAAACAGATATCATAAAAAAATTTACCGAAGACGCTAACACATCCATGGCCACACCCTCAACTCTATCTGTCCAGTAGAGTCCTTACTTCCGTTGTGTTGATTTAGCGGTGATCAGTGATCATTGTTGTTATGTAGTGTGTTCTCATTGCGTGTATGTTTATATGTGTGCGTGTGTGTGTGTGTGTGTGTGTGTGGTGTATAAATGTGTGTGTGTGTTTTTTTGGAATCAGGTGGCGTGGAAGAAAAAAAAAAAAAGGGGGGGGGGTGTCCATCAAGTTGAGAAATTCCTGAGCAAGGGGGTGGGGGTGGGGGGGGGGTGTTTGCTAGGAACTGTCAGATTGGCATTTTTCAGCAAATCGTGGCATTCATAGTGTTATGATTCACTTGATCACATGACGGTATTCGGATTTACAGAAATTTTAAACAAGTTTCACCGATTAACAACATCAACTAATATTACTGCTGATATTACTGTCGTTTTTATGCCATCGATGTGATAATTATTGCCCTGGGAAATATTTAGTTAAACGTTTCGGCAAACTGTCAATTGGTTCTGTCTAGCTTCTAGCCCGAACAAACCAAACGTAGACAGATTCGGGGACTTGATATTTTTCGCGTCCGCTTCAGATTTTCATTTGACCTAACATAAGTAAAGGGGAGACATTCCGAAAACTCCTACATCCCCAGTATTCATTCAATTTGTATTTTCACCGTTGATCTTTTGTCAGGCGTCTATTTATTCAATTTGTCATCATATAAAAGCGTTTTAAAAACTCTAGAACAAACCTTGATTGATTTGTGAAAGTTTAAAATTTCCTAATTTGACCATTGTTTTGATTCTCGGCCGCCATTTTAATTTGTGAAGAATTGAAGGTAGTGCAAAGCACTCCCAAGTAAAGCGTGGTAAAGATTTGCGACGTATTGATATTGGTATCTACTGACTGATAAACTAAAATCATGCCGAATAAAGCATGGCAGCGACGACAAGCACATCGATTAAAATTTGCATCTAATCGTAATCAAGATAATCAACAAAATGATTTTGGCAATATCGAAAGAAAATAGTTCTTTCCCCGCGAAATTGCGGGCTTTTTACTAGTTTTAAAAATAAATTTAAGTTGTTAAAGAATGGGTAAGCAATCTTCATAATGTGCCACAGGTTTAATTACATCATTTTTATAGTGTCACCTCAAAGAACATATTTATCCTAATTTATTTTATTTACTTTTCCTAATCTTTTGGTCACAAAATAATTGGAAGTGTATATATGTAACCAGTCCTTTGGAGGATTAATAAGGAATAATATGTTAATTTTTGAATAATAAGGTGGCATAACTATTTTAGTAGCAGGGTCTATAGACAGACTCTTAAGATTACGGGATGTAAAAGAGCAAGGATACATGATCTTTATTGAGGATTAGCATGCATTTAAACTAGAAAATAAGATGCCAATGACTCTGAACCAGTTTTCTGGAAGAGTGGTCTGACACTTCCAATGAGATTGAAACCAATTTTTTTACATCACTCGTTTGTTTCCAATAGGATTCAATAGTCGTAACGTCACTTCCTTCATAATGACGCATGGTAACATAGCAACACTGGCTCTAAACTATCGGAACAATTGCGGACGCCCGTATGAAATATGTCTCCGGCGAGCATAAAAGCGTATCCAGAGGGGAAAAAACATAAACTTGATCTGATCGTGTTTTGACTTTTACACATTCTGGTCACAAGACATATGAAAAGTTCTAGCCAGCTTGAAGAATAAAAAGTAATAATTTTCTTTGTTTAGAACCAAGATGGCCGCCGTTGCCGGCGGCGTGACATCAGACTACTGAATCCAATTGCCAAATAGAACCACGGACTGTTCGTACGTGGTGTGGGCGCGTTTCATGGTAGCCTTCGTTAACTTATAGATGCATTGCGCTTAGTTAAAAAAAACTCAGAACATTCGCCAGCCGGGTATAGATAGTATGCGCTTGGCTAAGAAGCTCATAACATTGCCATCCGGAAGTATAACGAACCAACACACAAAACTGTGTGTATCCATGAACGTTTATAGTCAGGTTAATACAGTTCAGTGAGCATTACTCATAAACGCGGACGGCAAAAAACAATAACAAAGACCTGAGTGACGTCATCTTCGAACTATCTATAAAGTATCAACACACAAAACTATGTTTCACCTTACGAGGTTTAATTGTCTCATTGATAGAAGTTCGTGAGAATTACTCATAAAAATCACTGATTAAAAAACAAAGGACTGAGTGACGTCAACTTCGTTTTATTTATAGCTTCGGCTTGAATCCGTGTATAGATAGTATGCAGATGACGTCACTCAGGCCTTTGTTATTGTTTTTGCCATCCGCGTTTGTGAGTTGTTCTCACTAAACTGTATAGATAGGTCGAAGATGACGTCACTCAGGCCTTTGTTATTGTTTTTGCCATCCGCGTTTGTGAGTTGTTCTCACTAAACTGTATTAACCAGACTATAAAAGTTCATGGTTACACAGAGTTTGTGTGTTGGTCCGTTATACTTCCGGATGGCAATGTTGTGAACTCCTTGGCCAAGCGCATTCTATCTATTAACCAGACTATAAAAGTTCATGGTTACACAGAGTTTGTGTGTTGGTCCGTTATACTTCCGGATGGCAATGTTGTGAACTCCTTGGCCAAGCGCATTCTATCTATATGACGTTATTTTATGTGAGTGCACCGTCCAATGAGCTTAGTAGTGCTCAAGGAAAGAAATGATCCCATTGGCTGAACTATTGAAAACAATTCACGATTCGATTTATTTTTGGTGGCCGTCGCCTTGTGTTTTGAGATAAATGTTTGGTCAGTATAAGATTATGAATCAAGGAAGGCTACGTTTGGTTGCGTCAATAACATTTTAGAAGCTGTTCAAAAATGGGCAGTATTTAAATCAGTGATTCAATAACGTCCATGTCGTGGGACTATCTGAGTCTACGCGAAGTCCTAGGTTTGAGGGGTTTTTTTTACCAAGATGATGATTTTTAATGGAGTGATATTTGAAAATAGGAAAATATTCACATTCATTACGATACAACCGAGTTTTCTCTTTCTGATTTCTCTTGTAGAGCACAAAATGTAAAGGTTTGATAACAGCTGTAAATACTAAACAGTGTGTTGTGGACATCATTTTGCTGAATAATATTCTTTTGGTTGAGTAAGAAAAGTCTATTTTTGTGTTGGGTGGGTGTGATTTTCGGCGGAAATTCGACAAATGGCTGGTAAGGAGTGAGTTATTGGATTAATATTTGAAAAGCAAGTTTTCTGGCAAAACTTCAAATACGTATTTTTTTTCTCAGAGCACGACAGAAGTGGCGTGCGAGGTTTTGTGTTGTGAATCCCGCTCTGGGAGGCACAAAGTTGAATCCCAGGAGAAGTCTCTTTGCTTACATTATCTCACCGTGCCCAGGTTTGATATCAGTACTTTGAAGGTAATAGCACTCGCTCAGATAAAAAATAAAAATGAAATTTCACCATTCAGGTGTCATGTCTCGTCCTGTATGTAAAGAGTTGCTACTGGCTCAAGACTCCTTGGCAAGCTATTTAAGAACATTTATAGGAAATTGCTCTGTATGGAAACTCAACAAAATTAAATTCTGGAATTCCAGATTACGACTTACCCTTGGACGTCATCATCGTGTCCTCATCCGGCAGGAATCCGGCGTCGATCAGGCAGTTCCGGCACGCCCCATAGACTGTCTCACAGACCACGCGTTTGAAATCTTCCAGGCAAAAGGTCACCTGCCGAATTACAGAGGGAAAACGAAATTGACGTCACTCATTTCGTTGTTATTATTTTTAGCCAGCCATTGTTATGAGTAGTTCTCATTAAATTGTATTAATCAGACTAGAAACTTTTAGGTGACACATAATTTTGCGTATTGGTACAGTATATCGGACTGGCGGATGTTTAAGCTTTTTAACTAAACGCATAGCATCAATAACCAAAGGAATCAATTTACGTCATAGAATGGTGTTATAAGATTCTTGAACTCCGGTGCAAGTCAGTGCAAACAAATTCTCATTCCCAATACAGAACAAAAGTGTGATGTCAAAAAAAAATGAATTCAATCTCATTTGAAGTGTAAAAAAAATTCTTCCGGAGGACTGAATACATCCCTTATGCAATTAGTCTTCTCTTTTCATAGTGGTGGCATTTTCTTTTCTAGATTGAATATATACAACAAATATCATCTATCCTTGCTCCTTTACATACTCTAATCCTAAGAATCTGCCTATAGATAGTTCAAAGATTACGTCACTCAGGTCTTTGTTATTGTTTTTTGCCATCCGCGTTTATGAGTAATGCTCACTGAACTGTTTTAACCCGACTATAAACGTTCATGGGTACACACAGTTTTGTGTGTTGGTCCGTTATACTTCCGGATGGCAATGTTATGAGCTTCTTAGCCATGCGCATACTATTTATACATCCTGCTACTAAAATAGTTTTGCCACCTTATGATTCAACATGTAACCTAATTTCTTAAGGGGTTTGAACCGGAAGAATAATAGGTGTGACGTCACGACGTCTCTGTCCTATCCGTTTTGATTGCCAAGGTGTGGGCACTGCGGACGAGTATGAAATTTTAAATGCAGGAGTTCTAGGATACTTTTGATTTTACCCGTCCAATGACCTCACTCGTGGCTCTTATCAAAATATTTTCTCTTATTTTTTTTATAAAGATACAGGATTGGCTCTCGAATTTAACCATTTGACTTTATGAATTATCGTTAAGGCCAGAATATCATTACGCGACAACATCTATTTTTGGGTAAAACCGGACGCGTCTGGGAAGACCATTGGAACTCCTACGTTTATTGGGGGGGGGGGGGGGGGGGGTGTTTGTTTTGGATTTTTTGTTTTTTGTTTCTTTGTCTGTTTGTCTTTTTGTTGTTTTAAAAAAGGATACTATGAATGCCTTGTAATATTTTGGCCATTCAGTTATAGAAACATTGGGGCTTTCCTCAAAACGAAAGGGGTATAATAAAATTCAAGCTTCCACTTAGGAATAGTTATAGACCACACATCCGCACAATAGAATGCGCGCGCGTGTGTATGTTTGTGTGTATGGGGGGGGGGGGGGGGTTAAATGAATAATGGGCTTGTACAAATGAAGATGAGTCTACCTTGGATACTTGAGATTTTTGTGCATCCATAAATGACCTCAAAGTGTGAGTGACTTTCTCCTCAATGCTGAATAGGCTGATCTCCTGTGTGTAGAGACACATCTCGACCACTTGGAAAATGGCCGGGCGAAGTGTCTGGAGAAAAATGTATATCACGCATTTTTATTCTAATGATAATGATGTTGATAATAGTATTGCTTTAATGATAATGATAATAATGGTGTTGATCATGATGATGACGATGATGATGATGATGATGATGATGATAGCAATACTACTACTACTACTACTACTACTACTACTACTACTACTACTACTACTACTACTACTACTACTACTACTACTACTACTACTACACTACTACTACTATACTACTACTTACTACTACTACTATACTACTACTACTACTACTACTATACTACTACTACTACTACTACTACTATACTACTACTACTAACTACTATGTAATAATAATAATATTAATAATAATAATAATAATATTATATATATTATTATTATTATTATTATTATTATTATTATTATTATTATTTATTATTATTATTATTATTATTATTATTATTATAATATAATAATAATAATAATAATATAATAATAATAATAATATAATAATAAATGAGAAGAAGAAGAAGAAGAAGAAGAAGAAGAAGAAGAAGAAGTAAGAAGAAGAAGAAGAAAGGAAAAGAAGAAGAAGAGAAGAAGAAGAAGAGAGAAGAAGAAGAAGGAAGAAGAAGAAGAAGAAGAAGAGAAGAAGAAGAAGAGAGAAGAAGAAGAAGAAGAGAAGAAAGAAGAGAAGAGAAGAAGAAGAAAGAAGAAGAGAAGAGTAGTAAGAGAAGTAATGAAGTAACTGAACGTACGTAAAATACTAACGAAGATGAAGGAAGGCATAGTATGGAAAAAGACAAGAGTGGAAGAATAATAAACGTGAAAAAAATAATATATGAAAAATACTTGAACTCTGTACTACAATGGATTGCAGTATGAAGAATGTTATGGCGTGGTAAGGAAGGGTGAAGGGGTGATAATGATAAGAAGGTAGAGGAAGAATTGATATAATGAAGAAAAGAATATTGAAGTAGTAGTAGTATAGTAAGTAAGTAAGTAGTAGATAGTAGTAGTAGAGTAGAGTAGTAGATAAGTAGTAGGTGAGATGAGTAAGTAGTGAGTAAGTAGGAGTAGTAAGAAGTGAACTTGAAGAAGATGCATAAGAAAGGGATACAGATAAATAGATAGACGGATAGAAGATAAGAGAGGTGAAGAAGAAGAGAAGGAAGCTAGTATGGGAAAAAACAGACAATGGACGACGGGACAAATGTCAGACAACAATACACAAAATAAAGTGGAAAAAAATAAAAATAATGAAAAAAATGTAATCGACAATGGGTGATGAGTATGAATGAAAAGTTACGTCTGTAAGAAGGAAGGTGAGGAGGGGATTAGAATGAAGATAAGAAGAGTCAGACGTCAGAAGAAGAACTTAGACTTATGGAAGATAAAAGAATATGAGTAGTAGTAGTAGAGAAGAAGTAGAGAGAGTAGAGAAGAGAGAGTAGAGAGAAGAAGAAGAAGAAGAAGAGGTGAAGAAGTGAGGAAGAGGAGAGGTGAGGGAGAGATAAAGGGGAGGAGATGGGAGGAAGAGGGGAGAGAGGAAGGTCGAATGCGAAGGAAGAGAAGAAGGAAGTAAAGAAGAGAAGACAGAAGAAGAGAAGAAGAAGAAGAAGAAAGAAGAAGAAGAAGAAGAAAGAGAAGAAAAGAAGAAGAAGAAGAAAGAAGAAGAAGAAAGAAGAAGAAGAAAAGAAGAAGAAGAAGAAGAAGAGTAGTAGAAGATAGGAGAGTAGTAGTAGGTAATAGTAGTATTGAAAACGTAAGGGCGCTGAAGAGGTGATCGTAAAAATATAAGAAAGAGTGAAAGGAAGGCTTAGTATGGAAAAAAAGAAATGGAGTTGGTAAAACTGTCAGCAAGAAGAAAAAAGAAAGAGGAGAAAAAAAAGAAAATATAATGAAAAATGAACTGTAAGACTCCTGATCAATGGAAGAGAAGTGATGAAGAAATGTAAGCGTGGAGAGAGATAGGGAAGAGAAGGAAGAGTTTAGATAAGCAAGAGGAGGAAAGAATTAGATAAATGGAAGAAAAAAGAATAGAAGTAGAGAAGAAGTAGTAGAGAGAGTAAGAGAGTAAGAGTAGAGTAGAGTAGAGAGGTAGGAGGTGAAGAAGAAGAGAGAAGAGAAGAAGAAGGAGAGAAGAAGAAGAAGAAGAAGAGAAGAAGGAAGAAAGAAGAAAGGAAGAAAGAAGAAGAAAGAAAGAAGAAGAAGAAGAAGAAGAAGAAGAAGAAGAAGAAGAAGAAGAAGAAGAAGAAGAAGTAGTAGTAGGTGGAGTAGTAGTAGTAGTAATAGTAGTATTTGAAAACGTTAAGGGCTGCCTGAAGCCGGTGATCGTAAAATACTAACGAAAGAGTGAAATGGAAGGCTTCGTATGGGAACAAAACAGACAATGGACGTTTCGGGTACAAACCCTTCGTCAGCACAACAATACACAAATAAACGTGGAAAACAAATAAAATATAATGAAAAATAACTTGTAACTCTCTGTACTCAATGGTGGTTGCAGTATGAATGAAATGTTAGCGTGGCGTGGGTAGAGGATAGGGTGCCCCAGGGGGGTGATCTTATTGATAAGCAAAGGTCAGCGTCAGGGAACAGAACTTTCCAGACTATAATGGAAGATAAAAGACATATTGGTAGTAGTAGTAGTAGTAGTAGTAGTAGTAGTAGTAGTAGTAGTAGTAGTAGTAGTAGTAGTAGTAGTAGTAGTAGTAGTGGCTGTAGAACGCTGTAGTGGAACAGTAGGGGGCGGTGGAGGGGGCGAGGTGAAAGGGTCACGGCGGAGGTTGGGGGGGGGGGGGGGGTTGTTGGATGAGCGAAGGTCGAATCTTCGCGAAGGAACGATGCGATAGTAAAGTGGAATACACCGATAAATAGATAGACGGATAGACAGATAGATAGGTAGAAGAAGAAGAAGAAGAAGAAGAAGAAGAAGAAGAAGAAGAAGAAGAAGAAGAAGAAGAAGAAGAAGAAGAAGAAGAAGAAGAAGAAGAAGAAGAAGAAGAAGAGAGAAGAAGAAGGAAGAAGAAGAAGAAGAAGAAGAAGAAGAAGAAGAAGAAGAAGAAGAAGAAGAAGAAGAAGAAGAAGAAGAAGAAGAAGAAGAAGAAGAAGAAGGAGGAGGAGGAGGAGGAGGAAGAAGAAGAAGAAGAAGAAGAAGAAGAAGAAGAAGAAGAAGAAGAAGAAGAAGAAGAAGAAGAAGAAGAAGAAGAAGAAGAAGACACTAGAACTGAATCCAGATACAAAGTGTTGTCACAGACAAAAACAATCGACTCAACTTACTGCGTTTAGAATGAACAGGTGTTCGTTTAAAAATTTCTTACAAATGTTGAGTTTTCGGGCTTTGACATTCTTCAGCCATACGTTGAACGCCTTCCACTTGCGGTGATAGAAGAATGTCTTGATCTGAGGAAGTAGAGAAACACGTACATTTTCAACGGGAACGATCTGAGGAAGTAGAGAAACACGTACATTTTCAACGGGAACGATCTGAGGAAGTAGAGAAACACGGACATTTTCAACGGGAACGATCTGAGGAAGTAGAGAAACACGGACATTTTTAACAGGAACGATCTGAGGAAGGAGAGAAATAAGGACATTTTAACGGGAAGATCTATATATTCAGGTTTTCCTCCAACCGAATCATCAATCACATGATCTGTACATGTCCAGCGATTGCATTTTTTGTAATACATGTAAACATTTGACTTTGCTGATGATGTTGTTAACATACTCATGGTTCAATGTGAAAATGTTATAATTTGTAATTTTGGATATTTCAAAATATGAACAATTTTTATAATGTAGGACTTTTTGAACACAATTTGCTGTGTGACCAGTGACTCAAGAACATGGAAAAATAATATAGATCGTCTCATTGATATAAACTTTAGGCGACGATTATGATATTTTCAACTGATAATGTTTCCTTCAAATTAAAAAAAAACGATCAAAACAAAGGTAGTCATCCTATGCCATTAGGCCTATGGGACCGAAATTTATCTAGATTTCTATAGCATGAAACGGACAACAGCAATTGCTTGCTATCCTTTGGATATGATGCTAGTCTATCTCAAAGCTCTTTCCATCAGATCTATCAGACCCAGCTACCCAATCACTGCAGACTGGATGACAATGACACGCATAAGTTATATCAATGAGAGAGAGAGCGAGAGAGAGAGATAGAGAGAGAGCGAGAGACAGAGAGAGGGAGGGGGAGAGAGAGAGAGAGAGAGAGAGAGGGAGAGAGAGAGAGAGAAAGAGAGGGTGTCTTTGATACAGTGTACCTTTGATACAAAAGTCTACTTTTTATACTAAAGTCTACATTACCACCTCCATTTGTATCCTTTCCATGTACGCACTACAATAACACACTTACCTTATATCAGGTAGCGATAGATGGGTGTTTAATATATCTACGTCTATTGATACAGAACGTCTACCTTTCTCTAACCGATGACATGCGTGACTTTATTTCTCCACTGATCCAGAGACACCACCATCAAAATATAACTCTTTACACGTCCCCATCACAATAACAAAACTAATTAAATGAGAGAGAGAGAGAGAGAGAGAGAGAGAGAGAGAGAGAGAGAGAGAGAGAGAGATTTGAGGGTGTTCAATAAATTCTACCTTTGATGCTAAAGTCTACCTTTCTCAATGCGTTGAAATGCGTGACTTCCTTCTTCCACTGATCCAGGGACACCACCTCCATGGGTAATCCTTTCCGTGTACGCATCACGTGGACATAACTGATGGTCACAAAATCATTGGGGAATACATCGGCGTGACGCACCAGTCTGAACACACAGGCATAAGAGATTAAAAAGAACAAAACAAAACTGCACTTTATTGACTGCTATCAATAAAAGTATATACCATAACAATCATTGATTAATATCATGACATTTACTTCCTTTACAGAAGTATATTTTCGACAAGTTAAAGAGATTCTGAGAGTAAATTAATTGAGATAAAAAAAACATTGCTTTTATATAGAGTATTATCCAAATTATGTCCTCAAAGCGAATTGCAAGGAATACCAAGCCAATGCAACACTTAACATATGACAGGAGAAATAACACTGGTAGCGGTCACGCTAACACTCGATTTACACCCGAGTTTGATGAAAAAAAAACAACCCCGTGAATACAGCTGTATTCAAAGATTTAACTTAACATCGCCTATAGATAGAATGCGGTTGGCCAAGGAGTTCACAACATTGCCATCCGGAAGTATAACGGACCAACACACAAACTCTGTGTAACCATGAACTTTTATAGTCTGGTTAATACAGTTTAGTGAGAACAACTCACAAACGCGGATGGCAAAAACAATAACAAAGGCCTGAGTGACGTCATCTGCATACTATCTATAGATACTTAGGCTTTGGCTAAGAAACTCACAACATTGCCATCCGGAAATATAATGAACCTTTACACAAAACTATGTGTAATCTTGGTCGTTTATAGTCTGGGTAACACAGTTTAGTGGGATTTACTCATAAACGTGGATGACAAACACAAAAAAGACCTGAGTGACGTCATCTTCATTCTATCTATAACGGGACCAGAACCGTAGACTTTACAAAACAAAAGTCGAGTATGGTGTGATACCACGATACCACAAATACGCACAACTTGAGGTTATAAAAGAATCATGGAAATCTTAGACGAGATAGGAGTAAATCTGAAATCAATCATTCTTTAAACATATGAATCACAGGCAAGTAAAGAAAAACAAACGTGAGCTTTTATATAGCACAATATCCACTAAATGAGCTCAAAGCGCTTTATAAAGGGTCCGTGACCAGCAGCAACAGGTTACATGTAGAACGAGACATGACACCTGTTAGGCGAAATTACATTTTTTTCGACGGAGACAACGCTTTTAACGATCATGCACTCATTTTACACCTTAGTAACGAGAATGTGAGTAAAGAGCCTTTTCCGAGGACTCAACTACGCGCCAAGACAGGCTCAAACTCAGGACCTCTCGATCCGAAAGCGAGTGTCATACCACAGCACCACATAGCCCGCACATGTGACGGAACCACACCACTGAACATTACCATCCATCCAACTAAGGATGCATGCGGAAAACTGAAGGTTTGTACAGCCGTAATCTGAAAAAAAACACGTATTTAAATGTTTGTCCTGAAATATGGGAAGTGCCAAGTTTGTCAGCTTTTGGCAACATGAGGGTCATTCGAATCGGTCGTTATATAAAAGACGAGTTTTCTTGCCAAATATTTTTTTAATGCGTAATGTAAAAAAATGTGTGTCAGTGCATGACGTAATCTGTCGGATGGGGAAAATGTTGGATTTCCATTTTTCTGCATTTTCTGAAAGAATATGCTCCCCAGAACATTTAAATCTTTATTTGAAGTAAATCGGGTGATTTTTCATGAAGTTATGGTCAGGTGTATGAGAAAGGTATCCAGGACCTTTTCTCAAATTTCATACTTTTTCAACTTGATTAGCTGAAAAAAATATTCAGAAGTGAAATTAAGCTTTGGTATTTCCGACAGATGTGCAAAAAAAAGGGTTGATTTAATCATTTATGACAATAACTCATTTTTGATAAAAATTGAGCTTCTAACTAAACTTGGCACTGTAACAAATACGTTTTTGTTTTTCAGAGTACGGTAGCGTAGAGATATTGTTGTATCGAGTCTTTGGGAAGTCATAGGTAAGGTAGATGTCAGGGGGATGAAGATGGAGGAGGAGGAGGAGGAAGAGGAGAGGAGTAGGAGGAAGAGTATGAAGAAAACGGTGAAGCAGAAGGTGTTGAACGATGTTGATGAACCAATTCAATAGCAGCAGGACGAAATCTATTTGGTACAGCTTTCATCCACTAAAGGTAGAACTATTTGTCGATTTATATAATTTAACAAATCTGTGGTCTATTGGTATGACACTCGCTTTTGGATGGGAAAGTCCTGGGTTAGAGCCTCGCTCGGCGCATAGTTGAGTCCTATAAAAAGGCTTTTTACTCATATTCTCTCACCGTACTCAGGTGTAAAATGAGTACCTGACCGTTAACAGCGTTGTTTCTGTCAGAGAAAAAAAATGCAATATCACCTAACAGGCGTCTTGTCCCGTTCTACATGTTACGTGTTGTTGTTGGTCAGGGACCCCTTGTAAAGCGCTTTGAGCACGTTTAGTGGATATTGCGCTATATAAAAGCGCAAGTTTTTATAAAACAAATTATCGGCAGACTATTGAAAGGCATGGAATCAAATAACGTATCAAGAATCCTGGACATTAAAAGAGGTTTACATGAGGTTGTAGTAATGATACTGTATGGAGTCCTTAGGGACAGCAGGGGTAAGGTAGAAACAGGCATATTTCTCCTTGTTCTTTTTCACCATGTCGATTATCTCCATCATGTCAGTCATACCGGTGAAGTTTTTCAACCCTGGAAACAAAACAAAAAAAGCAAAACATAACGAAAAACGTGACAATTTAATATAGTTCAATATTCAATAAACCCGCTCAACGCCCTTAACAATCGGTCCCAAATTGAACAAAACAAAACTGAAACTAAGATTCTGCCATACTGTGACAAACAATTATTATTTCTGAGATTCTTTTTCAGAGAACATGTAATGCATCATATGATTAAGATAACCCGAAACTATTTGAATACGTTTGAACCCAAGACTTGGAGACAGTGGAAGCGGTTCTAATAACCATCGACGACTGCTGGGGGAAAGTCCAAAGAATTGTCCAGAACATACGGGAGTGGAGAACCTAAATGCCAACCGGAATAAAGAGAAGTTAAAAGGGGGGGGGGGCGGGCCATGTGGCTCAGCGATACGTTCTTTGCTTTATACCCGTAAAGTACCGAGTTCGAATACCCGCTGCGTTGTATGGCTTTGAGACAGTCACCTTTCCCACGCTCAATTTGCGGCGCTGCACAACGGCTGACGCCTGGGTTATTCCAGTCTTCCCTTTGGAATAGACTCTAGAGACAAATTTCGCCTTTGGGATCAATAAAGGGAATTTTATAATTTATTTATTTATTTTCTTATTAAGTGAGTTTCCCTTAACAGCCATAAGTTACATCGAGACGAAGTTTATCACGGATTCTTAAGCATTAAACGAACATTAGTGAACGCTTGCAACCCTTTCAACCAGATCTAGCATACCCAGCTAGCCAATCACTGTTGGGTGAATTGGGGGTAGGAGGAGTGTCACTTCAAAAATCGTTGGATCGTTGTCCCTTTGCGCACGAAGCCTGCTCTACAAACCGAGCTATCGGAGTTCCCAACAGAAGCGAGAAAGTTAAAACAAAAGACAAAGTGCCAATGCCATTTAATACACCAATCTAATCATTGTCTTACATTTGATGCACGGTTGGATGGATGGTAATGCTTCACTGGTGTGTTTCCGCCCCATCCAACTCTTCCCTCGGTCTGTAATCTCAACGGGGACGACTGCCGTGTCATCGATGTCTTCCTGAAACAGCAAGTCGTGTGGCACAAACGTTTATTTAGATATTATAGTAATTGCGTTTTTCACCTTGGCATGGAAAACATATGAGTGGGCAAATCAGTGCTTTGCGAAAAAAAAAATCTGGTTACGACATAATTTGCTTTGCGAAAAACTGGTTAACCGGTTAACTAGTCAGTTATCTGGATTGGAAACCCACAATCCATACCTCTTAATTCAGTTAACTGCGTTCCAGTTAACAGCATTCCAATTAACTAAAATCAGCTATTGCGATTTTTTAAAACACGTTTTATTGACTTACACACACCTTTCAGTTAGTTTATATTTAGGCAGTTTCCCAATACCGAACTAAAATCAAACATAAAATTCATTTCCAATTAACAGGAAACAAGATAATCACCTTGAAAATAAACAATAATCAAGTAAATTATTTCCAACTGTGCGGATGCGCTTATAAACAAACAATTAAAAGAATAATACCGGAATTGATGATGGTATGAAAACAGCTATGATCAAGATTATGAACATTA
>NC_088360.1:129696862-129724362 GCF_034508935.2 Berghia stephanieae | reverse complement strand
CATCTTACACACCAATGCGCTTCATTATGCTTCAGTTATTCGCCCTATGGACCTAACAGATAACGATAAGTATTGAAATGTAAACTCCAATTTATTAAGCGAAGACGAAGTGGCAGAGGACGTCGGATACTTGGTATATGTAGGTCAAGCGGTCTTCTCTTTATTCTTAGTATTTTATCCATGTTCGACGTCTTTATCCGGAAGATGGAAGAGGATGGCAGTGCCAGGTCGTCGGAGTCAATCTCCGGTGTGGGTTAGCCCGAAGGAGGTCGAGACATGAAACCTTTAAGAGGATAACACTGGAGACACAAGGAGGAGATTGCAAGCAGTCTTGTGCTCAGGGAACCACCTGAGCGAACCAGAAGCAGAGGCAGGCAGAATAAAACTTACATTGACTGTCTGCTAGATGACACAGGAATGGACAACACCCGGGAGCTGCGTACGCTTATGGAGGCAGGACAGAATGGCGAAGACTTGTGGCTCATGTTGGGCGCCCCAAGGGGCGGCCTAAGTAAGTAAGTAAGTAAGAAAGACAACACTATTACCTGCGCAATACTGCATTTACACCTGAATACGGTGAGAGAATATGAGTTTTGAGCCTTTCCCAAGGACTCACCGATGCAACACAAAGAGCGGGACTCAAACCATGGACCTGCCGGCCAGAAGGCGAATGCCATGCCACAACAAAAAAAGCCTAGCATAGCACTTTTCTACTCACTTCATTCTTATGAGTATAAACAAAACAATTTGAATGGCGTTGAGAATGTGAAGGTTGTTGAAATATATGACAAAAATGTGTGAATAATATTTGCAATCGTCCAATTATATTTATTTTCCTTCTTCCATTCATTCGTCCTGTATTTATTTGCCCACCCCTTTTCAATCTTTTCATCCACATAAAAGGGCGGTCTATTCAACAGTGCTTTTGCACACAACAAGAATGTTTGGGTTGGTTTTTTTTTTTTTTTTTTTTTTTTTTTTTTTTTTCATTTTGGTCAGAAAACTTTTACTTCGCATCAATAGATATCAAGCCATGTTTGGGTTTGTTTGTTTGTCGTTTTTTTTTTTTTTGTTGTTTTTTTTTCATTTTGGTCAGAAAACTTTTACTTCGCATATCAATAGATGAAAAATAAAGATTTGACAACATCAACATATTATTATCAGTTGAGCGTCATCAATTTTGTTATAGATAGTTAGAAGATGACATCACACAGGTCTTTGTTATTGTTTTTTGTCATCCGCGTTTATGGGTAATGCTCACTGAACTGTATTAACCTGACTATAAACGTTCATGGATACACACAGTTTTATGTGTTGGTCCGTTATACTTCCGGATGGCAATGTTATGAGCTTCTTAGCCAAGCGCATACTATCTATAGATAGAACGAAGATTATGTCACTAAGGTCTTTGTTATTGCATTTTGCCATCCGCGTTTGTGAGTAATTCTCACTAAACTGTATTAACCAGACTATAAACGTTTAAGGTTACACATAGTTTTGTGTGTTGGTCCGTTATGCTTCCGGATGGCAATGTTGTGAGCTTCTTCACCAATCGCATACTATCTACAGATAGTCCTCTTCGTTCTATCTATAGTTATCCGTATCTTCAGATGTTTGAGTATAGATAGTATGCTCTTGGCTTATCTATAGATAGACCGAAGATGACGTCACTCGGGTCTTTGTTATCGTTTTTGCCATCCACGTTTATGAGTAATTCTCACTAAACTGTATGAACCAGACTATAAACACATAGCAAGCCTACACATAGTTTTGTGTGTTGGTCCGTTATACTTCCGGATGGCAATGTTATGAGCTTCTTAGCCAAGCGCATACTATCTAAAGTATGCTCTTGGCTAAGGAGTTCACAACATTGCCATCCGGAAGTTTAACAGACCAACACACAAAACTGTGTAACCATGAACGTTTATAGTCTGGTTAATACAGTTTAGTGAGAATTACTCATAAAGGCGGATGGCAAAAAACAATAACAAAGACTTGAGTGACGTCATGTTCGACCTATCTATAGATAGTATGCAGATGACGTCACTCAGGCCTTTGTTATTGTTTTTGCCATCCGCGTTTGTGAGTTGTTCTCACTAAAGTGTATTAACCAGACTATAAAAGTTCATGGTTACACAGAGTTTGTGTGTTGGTCCGTTATACTTCCGGATGGCAATGTTGTGAACTCCTTGGCCAAGCCCATTCTATCTATAGATAGTATGCAGATGACGTCACTCAGGCCTTTGTTATTGTTTTTGCCATCCGCGTTTGTGAGTTGTTCTCACTAAACTGTATTAAAGACTATAAAAGTTCATGGTTACACAGAGTTTGTGTGTTGGTCCGTTATACTTCCGGATGGCAATGTTGTGAACTCCTTGGCCAAGCGCATTCTATCTATTGATAGTAGAAACGTGTGTGTAAGTCATGCCACACTCGATGATGCTGTTTTGCCCCTACACACATAACGTTCTACCGGCCGGTATACAGGGTAACGGTAAACCGTTTAGCCCATCAATATAAAAAATATCACTCCGATCTTAAAACTAAATACACATTTGAACTCAGCAGGTCCAAATTAACAAGACGTACACGCCTCGATTTAATGCTTATTAACAAAATTAGTTTGATTTAGCTTTAAGATCGGAGTTATATTTTTGATATTGATGAGCTAAACGGTTTACCCTTACCGGTATGCGGCCGGTAGATGGTTAGGTGTGTAGAGAATTAACTCGAGGCGAGTTTCATGTCTCGTATCCCTGTGTCACCGCAAATAGTTGGGGGCGACGAGCACATATTTGCAGGATTTTAATCCGAATGCAACTATTGGCTAAAATTTATATTGTTGTACCACAATGGTAGATGTTTTGCTTAATTAAGTTGAGCTTTTGATATAGCGCAATATCCACTAAACGTGCTCAAAGAAGTCCCTGACCAACAGAAACACTTAACATTTAGAACGAGACATGACCCCTGTGATGCGATATTATATTTTTTTTTCTGATAGAGACAACGCTGTGGCCAGATACTCATTTTACACCTAAGTACGGTGAGAGAATGTGACTATATAAAAAAACTTTTCCAAGGGCTCAACTATGCGCCGAGCAAGGCTCAAACCCAGAAACCTGCGATCCGAAAGCGAGTGTCATACCACAAAACCACATAGCCGTAAGATAGTCAATATTTTTGGTTGGTTTGAGAGTATTTCCACTACAACGATGAGCCAAAAGATAGTATGCGCTTGGCTTAGAAGCTCACAACATTGCCATTCGGAAATATTACGGACCAACACACAAAACTATGTGTAACCATGAACTTTTATAGTCTGGATAATACAGTTAAATGAGAATTACGTATGACCGTGGATGGAAAAAAAATGATAAAAAAGACCAGAGTGACGTCAACTTCATTCTATCTAGAGATAGTATGCGCTTGGCTAAGAAGCTCACATCGGACCAACACACAAAACTATGTGTAACCAGGAATGTTTATAGTCAGGGTTCATACAGTTTAGTGAGAATTACTCACAAACGCGGATGGCAAAAATCAATAACAAAGACCTGAGTGACATCAACTTCATATTATGTATAACAAAGTTGGTTATCAGACGAGACATATATGTACAGGTTGGTTGGGGGTCATTCTAATCCATTGATTGATGAAGTAAAAGTTTTCTGGAGAAAATGGGGTATTTTTTCAAGCATAGCAATCTAAATAGATTAAAAGTATTTGTCACCCATAGCAGTCTAAATATATTTTTGAAGCTTTTTTTATATAGCGCAATATCCAC
Organism: Berghia stephanieae; assembly: GCF_034508935.2. NCBI lineage: Eukaryota > Metazoa > Mollusca > Gastropoda > Nudibranchia > Aeolidiidae > Berghia > Berghia stephanieae. Next base: position 129,720,575 of record NC_088360.1, on the reverse strand, counting down.
TAAACGTGCTCAAAGCGCTTTACGGGGGGTCACTGGCCAACACTTAACATGTAGGACGGAACATGACGCCTGTTGAGAGATATTACAATTTTTTCAGAGACAACGTTGTTAACTGCCGGGTACTCATTTTACACCTAAATACAGTGAGAGAATGTGAATAAAGAGCCTTCTCCAAGGACTCAACTATGCGCCGAGAGAGGTCTAGAACCCAGGGCCTTCTAATTCGAAAGCGAGTGTTATACAACAAAACCACATATCTGTACAAATAGATGTTTTTGATATTTATTGGACAAAATACATAAATAAGCCACATTGGTTTTGTTAATCAAAATTAAATTGAAAGGGTATTTTCTAAATACATTGAGGCGTTTATGTTGTTACTTTTATAAAAGCTTGTAAACATATTATCTCTTTGTAGGAAGGCTATATCTAGAAAGACATTTCTTTTTAAATATTAACAATTGTTTACAAATGAAAACTCGTTTCTCGCCTAACCCTCGGGATAGACAATAATATATTTGTATATTCGTAGCAAACAAAAACACATGCATTATTGTGTACAGTCTATACAGAACTGGTCAACAATCCTTTGGCAAAGAAAATAATATATTATCCAATGAAATGTAAATTGTCTATAAAGGTAATGTTGATATTTTTCACTTTCTGACAACACTGTGTAGAAGGATCCAGGTATTATAATTAATTGTTATAGTAAAATAAACGAATTTCTAAGGAACGTTTAATGTATTCTTGAGATAATGCTAACTTAAAGGCTATATTTGTTTATGAAATTATTTTTAATTGGTGATCGATTTAATACATTTCAAATTATCGCCGTCTCAAAACGTCAGGGTGAACAAAATGATGAAAATGGATTTGTAGCCACAAACATAAAATTTGGATTAATTCCTCTTCTGGTTTATATACAATATTATATGATTCTTAAACTCTTGCTTTTTGAAATTCTGATGTGTTCCCAACCGCTGCATGAGCTTGCGAGTACGCGTTGGGAACAAAGTTCGAATTCCAAAACGCAAAACTGTAAGAAATCATTTATTCTACCCCCAAATCGATTCCTATTTCGTCTTCTTTGAATAAAATATATATTTGAAAACATTCAAATAATAGACTTCTTTTTAAAGAATCTGATGTTAGTGAAATTTACGTTTGATAATCTGACGTCACAAATTATTATTGTAAACTTGGTATCATTACGCGTTACTATTTTAGGGAGAGGAGTGGAATAAATCCTAGTTCTGGCATTGCACGAAAATGCAAGTTCCTGGTTCTCATTATTTTATTCATAAGTTTACTTCTAGGGTTCAAATTTATCCCGACTTACGGTTTTGAGACGATGGGTCTCATTTTAGAGATTTACATGTGGAAAAAATGTAAAAAGAATATCCTGACGTTTCTTTTCCTCTTCTTCTTCTTCTTCTTCTTCTTCTTCTTCTTCTTCTTCTTCTTCTTCTTCTTCTTCTTTTTCATCATCTTCTTCTTCTTTTCTTCTTCTTCTTCTTCTTCTTCTTCTTCTTCTTCTTCTTCTTCTTCTTCTTCTTCTTCTTCTTCTTCTTCTTCTTCTTCTTCTTCTTCTTCTTCTTCTTCTTCTTCTGCTTCTTTGTTTCTGTTCTGAAGCATATTGCTGCAATTTTCTTCTTCGGGAGTTACAATATATCAAGGCGAATTGAGCATTTCGGCCTGCTTTTCTGCTAGGATGTGCTTCCTTAGCCTTCTGTTATCCAAAACACGTCCAGAAGACAGTGGTGGTATTCTTTTTTAAAAATATTTTTATACTAGATAGGTTGTTTGCCATGTTTACTATTCCTGTCCCTCAGAGGGACAATTCAAAAATATTCATTTGTCCAATTTTCTCTATCCATCTATTTATCACTCAATCAATCTATCTATCTACCTATCTATCTATCTATTTGCATATATATACATACATATATATATATATATATATATATTATATATATATATATATATATATATATTATACATATATATATAATATTCTCCGTGAGAGACTGGTGTGCGAATCTTTAGATATCTCGACTAGTTAAATGAGCCTGAATTAATACATTTTTCTCAACTCATACTTCAACTATAACATTGTAGACAACGTAAGAGGTAATGAAGATGCAAACCGGGGCATCAGACATGAAGCATTCCCAGGTACCAATCTGATGATATATTTCCTCCCAAGTCCTTCGATACATTATTGAAATCCCAAAATTCCAAGTGTGTAACTGGTAAGATGCAGCTTGCGATGTAACGACCGGCCTGTTTGCAACCTTATACCTACTAGCTTGGTGTGCTAAATGCTATAACAAAAGAAGGGGAAGCGAAAAAAAAAATCGGCCGTTAAAAAAAAAAAACAAATCAAACAAACAAACAAAAAACAACCAAAACAAAAAAGCAAAACAAAAATAAAAGCAAAAACAAAAATAACTCTGGTTGATTTCCTCGTATTGATTGATTCCTGAGTGGTCATTGCTAAAATTCAGCTAGCAGTGCCAAGTTAATATGATTCCAGGCCATAGCCACTTTTGTAACATGTCAAGCAGTGGAATCAGTCGCTGACAAAGTGTAGGATTGAAGGTGGCATATTTTTTGTCGTCGGAAGTGCTGGTGTTTACCTTTTCATCTTAAGACTTTACGCTTGCGGCGGCTTATGTCTTGTTGCAGAGGTAAAGCCCGTTGAACAATTCCTCGGGGTTTAGGAGAGAAGGGTCAATAAAAGCAATGTATTGTTATTATTGTTATCATTATTATTATTATTATTATTATTATTATTATTATTATTATTGTTATTATTGTTATATTATTATTATTATTATTATTATTATTATTATTATTATTATTATTATTATTTATTATTATTATTATTATTATTATTATTATTATTATTATTATTATTATTATCATTATTATTATTATTATTATCATCATCATCATTATTATTATCTCATCATTATTATCATAATCATCATCATCATCATCATCATCATCATCATCATCATCGTCGTCGTCGTCGTCGTCGTCGTCATATTTTTTGGTCTGATGTGTGATGCTTTAATTGGTGCTTTGTGCTTAGTAAAAAAGTCCACACCAATCAATCAGCCGGATATAACGTACCGACACACAAATACGTGTAAGCTTAAATGTTTATAGATAGTATGCGCTTGGCGAGGAATCTCACAACATTGCCATACGGAAATTTAACGGACCAACACACAAAACTCTGTGCAACTATAACTTTTAAGTGAGAATTACTCATAAACGTGGATGGCAAAAAAAAACAAAAAACAATAACAAAGACCCAAGTGACGTCAACTTCATTCTATCTATATTAGATTAATACAACTTAGTGTGACATACTCATATAAATGACTGGCTACAAACAATAACAAAGAGCTTAGTGGCGTCCATTTCGTTCTATCTATAGATAGTATGCGCTTGGCAAAGAAACTCACAACATTGCCATCCGGAAATATAACGGACCAACACACAAAACTATGTGTAATCTTGGTCGTTTAAAGTCTGGTTAATACAAATTAGTGAGAATAACTCATAAATGTGGATGGCAAGAAACAATAACAAAGACATGAGTAACGTCATCTATAGATAATTCGAAGTTGATGTCACTCGGGTCTTTGTTATTGTTTTTTGCCATCCACGTTTATGAATAAATCTCACTTAGCTGTATTATCCAGACTATAGAAATTCATGGTTACACAGAGTTCTGTGTGTTGTCCGTTATACTTACGGATGGCAATGTTGTGAGCTACTTAGCCAAGCGCATACTATCCAAAGAAAGAATGAAGTTGACGTCAGGCTCTTTGTTTTTGTTTTTAGACCGTTAATATTGCGAATAGTTGTCACTAAAACATATCAGTCAAACTTTAAGATTACACATAGTTTTGTGTGTTCGTACATTCCATTTGGCGTAGATGTGAGTACTTTATCTAAATGCATAGCTTTAATTGGAAAAATAAAGATAAAAATGGAAATTTAAAAAACGCAGAAAAGTAAACTCCATACTGCGTTTTACAGCATTTACATATATCTATCTTTAAATAATTAACCATTTTCAAATTGTTTGTCTGTGTGTGTGTATGTATATGTGTGTGTGTGTGTGTGTGTGTGTGTGTGTGCATCACATTTGTCACACTATTTTGACACCAAACTGGCAAGAGCAGACGCCTCATAGAAGGGTACGTAACCACGCCCGCCCCTCGGACAATCGTCAGAATGCAAACAATGGCAGTGATTAGTAAACACAACAAATCACACGGGTATTACTATCGAGGGTATGTGTGTAAGTAAAATTCTTTCTGTTCTACAACACATAAACTATGAGCAAATCTTGTGAGTACTATTCACCCAACATGCGTTCTAACAACGTAAACAAGGAACAGGGAGAGGAAGTGTGAAGGTGTGTCATACATTCCGTGTATTCATTTGTCATAAATCTGTTGGTTGACTACATAGCCACCCTTGATTTCACCAGGTACTGAAGTTACACGTTTAAGTAAGATACTCTAAATTTCTGGCCGCCGAATCAATCTTGCCAACACACAAAACTATGTGTAATCTTAAACGTTTATATTCTAACAGATGAGAATTTAGTGAGAACGAATCACCCAAACAAAAACAAAGAGCCGAGTGATGATGACTTTATTCATTCCGTGTCGTTAGACAGCCCCTAAAGAATTATCAGTAATGCTCTTGATCTGCTCGGTCTGGTCTGATTGTTTCGGGTAACAGGCATGTGCAGGAGGTGGCTATGATCAAGTCGTATTGCGTGTCGAAAGTTTAATACAGTGTTTTTACAAGGGACCTAATCAGATTTGACCTCAATCATTTACTGCCAATTTCTGCAGAAAACTTTTACTTAAAATATCGATCGAATAAAATGACCTTCAACGTATCAAAATTGTATCAAACGCTATGTGCTCATATTTGCAGGCCTGATATCCGAACACAATTATGGGTTTGTTTAGCATCGTTATCAATGGACAATATTTTGCGTTGGTTTGAGGGTATTTCCATTACAGCGATGACCCCCTAACGATTTAGATTATCAGAACTGCAAGTGAGTACACGTCGATCAAACGATACGATTCCTTGAGGAATAAAGTTTGGAATTTTAGATTCGTTGAGGGCAATTTTAATCAATTGATGTTTGAAGTAAATAATACTTTTCTGGTAAAAATATGTCTAAAAGTATTATGTCAAAGTCGGTAAAATAGCGATGGTTCTTTTTAGCTAAATGACGTCATCCGGTGTTCTATATCGGTACAGTTTGGCACAGATCGCATATCGATTTAATGGAAGGTGAGGCAGGACGGTGGAAAAGATATAGATCTGAGCAAATGTTTATGAAAGGTGCCAGTCAAAGCAAGAAAGAAAAATACCAAAAAAAAAAAAAACATCAAAAAAAAATCAGTCTACCTCGACTGGGGATCGAACCTGCGACCTATATTCTTCACAAGGGTAGCATTTTACCATACACATTGAACACGAGAGGACGAGGACGAAGACATTTGAGTTGCTCCATTTTTATTTTTGAAAATATCAAATTAATGATTCATCTTGACGTCACTACCACATTATCTCATTCGTCAGTAGTGTTTCATTCATCCTGTGTTGTTGATAAAGGGGAAACCCGAAACGTCTATTTTATCTGTTTTCGTATATTAAATTGAAGCTTACGCTCAATTTCAAATTGTTATTTATTTGATAAAGACGAAGGGAGAAAAATAAAGTTAGTTTCCGTGTCCTAAATAAACGAGAACGGAAGTGAATGGTTCCAGACGAAACATACCAGAATCCACCAATGCAAGGGTTTTGGCAATACTATTGGGTCAAGGTGTGTTAAGGGCATGAAGAAAATTGGACCGCTGTCAAAACAAAAACAATTTTAAACGACTGTGATTAACAGCTTATGCTTATAGTATAATCAATACAAAGCACGGGACAAACTCCTATATTGTTATTATACTCTGAGCTGTAGTCTGAAAAAAAAAACGCGTATTTGAAATTTTGGTTAGAAAACTGGTTCTTCAAATATCAATCAGTTTAAAAAAGACTTTCATCGTGTCAAAAACTCTCAAACCCGGGACTTCAAGGTAGACCTCAATATGGATTTTCAAGATTTGAGAGTTTAAGACAATTTGAGTCTCATTTTAATCGATTAATATTTGAAGGACGAATTTTCTGGCCAAAATCTTTAAAATATGACTTTTCAGAGTATGGCAATATTGCGTTATAATAACAACTCATACAACTGGTGTAGCTCTCGACGCCAACGCTGTCACGGCAACTGACAGATACACCTGCCAAATGCCTGCTAAATATTGAAACTACTTATGTCATAGTTACGTTTACTTTCAACCTTGCCATACGCTCGAGAGTTCTGCGATTTAAACATTTGATTGTTGTCATTGAACAATTACAAAAGAAAAGCTTTCATGGAGAATTCGATTAATTTACGTCAAGGAATTTGATAGGCCCAAATCACTTGTCAGTTTATAATGAAACAACATTAGCTTGCGAGGATTTTGCCAGGATGAAGTATCATTTAAATCGATCTATATTTGAAGAACTAGTTTTCAATTTTTTTAAAATACGTGTCTTTCCTGAGTACGACAGTTAACTGGTTAAAAATACTTGGTTTTTTTCTTCAAATCTCAATCGATTACGATGGTTGCCAACTTTCTAGTTAGTATCTATTTAATACAAATGATATCAGCCGGACGTGAACCAGCGACCTACAGGTCAGAGCATGATTGTCTTACAACAAGACCAGAGAAAGCCCACAAAAAGTCCTAAACTTGAAACTACCAGTAGGTCTAATGTTCGAGTACCGCAATTAGATGCGCCAAGCTGAGTCCTTGTGAAGGCCTCTCTACTCACATTCTCTTGCCGTTTTAGGTGTAAAATGAGAACCAGGCCGGTAACAGCTTTTCTATGTCGAAATAAATGATTCAATATCGCCTTTACAGGCATTGTGACTTATCTCTATGTTGCACATTTTGTTGGTTGACACCTTGTAAAGCACTTTGAGCACATTTTGTGGATATTGCCTTACATAAAAGCTTTCTTTTGTAGATTACAAATCGTTGAATCCCATACGTATCCTTCTGAATGGGCACTTATATTAATAATGATGATAAATATAGGGTAGGAGAAGTACAAACTACCGGGTGCCGTATCAATTGGATCTCGAATTTGGCTCTCGGACACCGTGTTATTTTTATTCTCTGTTTTCATCTGGCACTTCTCCCTATCCTATATTTTCTCATATCAATCCTTCATAACTTTTTTCAGATAAAATAATTCAACACAATTGTTATTCATGGCATTGATAATTTAATTTAATATTTAATTTGAACGAGTGGGATGGGTATATTTATCAAATGTACAGATACATGAAAAATTGTTTACAAAAGGCACCAGATATTTTGATAACATCATGACAAATTTCATTTGAAAAAGGACGGATATAAAATTGAGTGAAAACAATTTATTTAATACTGGCAATGACGAGATTTGAGATAAAACATTTAACATTAAATTTGTTGTAAATCAGGTTTGACCTATAAATCAGACCAACGTGTGCTTATTAGCAGGTCTGATAACGGAACGCAACTCTGGCCTTGATTTACCATTTATTGTAATGGATAATATTTTGCTTTGGTTTCGAAGTATTTCCGTTACAACTATGAGATTGTGTCAATTTGGGTTATCATAGTTTCAAGTATGTTTCAGACCGTGGTGTAGGTACCAACTTATAATGTCTAATAACCCAACTTGGTCTCAGCGTTGTAATGGAAATACTCTCAACACCAAACAGAAAACAAAGACAATGTTTATCAAATTAAATAACTTATAAAATATACTGACAGTAAAACAGTTTTGAATATTACAACGGAAAGTATTCATAACTAATTTGTGAATGTCTTCTGACAAATTACTGGTCGGACACGATGACTCACAAATTCCACACGAGCATCATCAGCATGGCGTGTTTTGGAACAACTTAAACAACAATTAGTGAATCACATACATCATGGGCTGAAAAAGGTTATAGACAAATGGATGATGATGATGATGATGATGATGATGATGATGATGATGATGATGATGATGATGATGATGATGATGATGATGATGATGATGGTGATGATGATGATGGTGATGATGATGATGATGTGATGTGATGATGATGATGGATGATGATGATGGTGATGATGATGATGATGAGATGATGATTGATGATGATGATGATGATGATGATGGATGATGATGATGATGATGATGAATGATGATGATGATGATGATGATGATGATGATGATGATGATGGATGATGATGATGATGATGATGATGATGATGATGATGATGATGATGAATGATGATGATGATGATGATGATGAATGATGATGATGATGATGATGATGATGATGATGATGATGATGATGAAAGAGATGATGATGATGATGATGATGATGATGATGATGATGATGATGATGATGATGATGATATTGATGATGATGATGATGATGATGATGATGATGATGATGATGATGATGATGATGATGATGATGATGATGATGATGATGACTGTATTAGATGGGGATAAGAACGTTGCCGACAAAACATTGGTAAAGATGATGAAGTAATTTATACCGATGGCCATAATGACAAAGATACACAAAACAAGTAAAAGATTGCCATATTCTCACACACACACAAAAAAAAAAAAAACAAACAAAAAAAAAACACTGGGTTTTGATTTCTTTTCGAAATTTCGGACAGACTATTTTCATTTTAATTATCATCGGTTTAAATTATCCTCAACTTTCCTAAAAGTCCAAAATGCTGACACTTTGTTTAGATAGTATGCGCTTGGCTCAGAAACTCACAACATTGCCATCAGGAAATATAATGAACCAACACACAAAACTATGTGCAACCTTAAACGTTTATAGTCTAGTTAATGCAGTTTAGTGAGAATTACTCATAAACGCGGATGGCAATGTTGTAAGCTTCTTAGCCAAGCGCAAACTATCTATAGATAGTGTGCGCTTGAATAAGAAACTCACAACATTGCCATCCGGAAATATAAGGGACCAACACAAAAAACTACGTGTAACCTTAAACGTTTATAGTCCAGTTTAATACAGTTTAGTGAGAATCATTCATAAACATGGATGGCAAAAAGCAATAACGAAGACCTGAGTGACGTCAGCTTCATTCTATCTATAAGTCTCAGGTTTGAGGGTATTTTGACATTGTAATCGATCGACATTTTAAGTAAGTTATTTGGCCAAAATTCATAATGATAATGGTGTCAGTGGCCGATGGGCTGCCGTTATCATGGAAAATTCTGGTTCCGATAATAATATTATGTCTTTCGGTAAGGTGCTTTGCACATATTTATTACCCCACTCGAATCAGGTGTGAATGAGTACCTTGTTGTAAGTAATGACGGATAATGTAAGAATGCAGGTACAAAATAGGTACAGAACGCGTGAAATAAAAATATTGTTCCATATGGCCTGTTGGCGGAAATTGTGAAGCGCATTGAGCATGGTAAATGCTCTACATATTTGTTGAGATTTTTTATTTATAATACGGCTGAATGAAAGTGAATGGTAACCATGGATACAATAACAAAAAATCTGAATGGGGTAATCATGATTAGAAAAACAATACTGAAAGTGATAACCATTAGTACAATAATAAACATACCGGATGTGGTAACCATGGATACAATAGCAAACAAACAGAAGATGAGTATAATACAAAAGTAGGTTATTTCGTTTCCCAACCGGATCACACCGTATTATTATTATCAATACTGTAACGGTCAAGAATAATGATGAATGATTGGTAGTATCCAATTGTATCGCATAGGCTAGATATGGCCTTTTTAACTACTACATTAGGGGTTGTGTCAAAATGTCGCTTTCGTGGCATTTGCCATAAAATTATTCTAATAATAAGTCATCTGAAAAAAAAAACAGCTAAGGATCAGAATTGTCTCCATCGCTTTCTATCAGTTGAATAATGTTTTTAAAAACGGTCGATCTAGCTTGAATAGAATAGCAGAAATAGCTTCTTAGGGTTCAAAATAATGTGAACTTTGTCCACGATGCCTCGATAATTTAAAAAGTTATATCTCCTATAAAATTGATGCCAGATCGTCAGTTTTTATCATTGAATACAGAGAAACTGATTAAAGCAAATTTTCCTAATTTAATTTTTAGTCCAAATAAATAACTTAGTATTGGCGTACTTCTGTGGCAAACGTGACGACAACGACCGTTTAGCACAGCATCGGTAACGACTTCGGGAGCGGGCACTGATGTGTGATAAAAATTTGAAAAGATGTGTATGAAACAAATGGCAGACAATGGATAAATAAGAATAGTTTTAAATAGTCATCCCGAAAAATCAGCCTGATTTTTGCTTGTATTCATGTATCTTTCTGCCCGATAACTTAGTCGGTAGAGCACTTGCTTCACACTCAAAGCGACTGATCTAGATCCCGGATGCAATCGAGATTGTTATTTTTGTCTGACAACTCTTTCCACTCAGCTGTGATAGCCGGACCTGTTAGAGTTAGTTAGATCTGGTGGAAAATACTTTGCGATAGACTAGCGTTCTGTCCAAATGGTAGCAGGAAATTTATATTCTCCGTTTCTCGATATTGAAACCGGGATAAACTCCGATGGCCAAATGGCTCTGAAGGACAAACAACGTTTGTCTGGAATTTGTTATAATATATGCACATCTTTTCAGAGTTCTAACAAGTACAGCACATGTAAAAGGTTATATTGTCAATGTGGTTTAATACCCACGTGCACTTATTTGCAGGTCTGATAACCCATTCATTATGGGCTCATTGCTGTAGTGATAACCCAATCCTTATGTTGCAATGGAAATCTAAAAAAATGACGCAAAATATTGTTGTAATGAACAAGGCCCATTAGTGGGTTCGGGTGTCAGACCTGCATATAGGTACACGTCGTTAGTAACACATTATTACAAAATTGTGTAAATTACACCAAAAAGTTTTGTTTGGTCTTAATTTTCCATTGCTATTAAAAGTTATAAATTTACAACAGCTCCGTCGGTAAAACTACTGCTTATTTTAAAGACGTTCATTTTTAATGCGTTGAGAAATTTTTGAACGTAAATTATTGCAGATAATCTGAGTTGTTGTTTTTTGTGGGTTTTTTTTTTTTTGGTTGTTAAAGCATTACTTTAACTGTTACAATAGTATCCAGAAAACAGAAATTGAAGAAGACTGGAATGCTTCACTGGACAAACTTACAGATAATTTTCTATCATTCGAAACAATATGAACAATTTGTTCTAGTGCATTGATTCAGTGACAAGCTATCTCAATTTATAATCCTACACTTTTTTGTCAAAACTCCATTCGCAATAATATATTTCAATGAAAAAAAATAAAAATGGGACCAAGATCGATCCCGAGTGCAGTCGAGATTTCATTTTTTCTGAACCCCCCCCCCCCCCCCCCCGGCTGTCCACCCAGCAGTGATTGGGTAGCTGGATCTGTTGGATCTGGCAGAAGGTACTTTGCGATAGACTAGCATCATATCCAAAGGATAGCAAGCAATTGCTATTGTCCGTTTCACACTATAGAAACCAGGATAAACTCCGGCTCCATGGGCCTCATGGCTCGGAGGGACACCATAACAGTGAGAGAAAAACATTTCTATCATTTTTTTTATAAATTCAGTTTAAAAATTGAAATACATCCCAATGACAATATAAATATGGTATTATGTCGGGGTAAATCTGACGTGTACTCATACACAGGTCTGATTAACTAAATTTTTATGGCTCATTGTTGTAATGAAAATACTATCAAACAATGGTTTACTTAGATGCAGGTCTGATGATCAAAAATATTATGGCGGCCTCATTGGTGTAACGGAGGACTATATTTTCACACCAATACAAAAGATTGTCCATTACAACAATGTTAAATCAAGCGCGTAAAATTGCGTTCGGTTATCAGACCGGCTAATACGTACACTTTATGGTGGACCAGATAACGAAAAGTTAGATTCAAGTTAAAACGATCAGAACGACAAATATATTGGCATGTTTGGAAACTGTATTCATTTTCCTCGATAAAACATAAGGATGACGTTGCTGCTAAAAGCTCGAAGATATAATAACAATAATTATAAAATGGAATAGAAGCTTCAACTTTATGTACGGAGATTAATTATGGGAACGTTTCGGGTTTCCTATTTGTCAACAAAACTAGATAAACGAGACACTAAATTTGGATGTTTTTTTTAAGTTTCCGATTTGTAAAAATAAAAACACGAGTGTTTCATTACTCATGTTTTGTCGACAAAGGTTAAGTCCGAAACGTCCACATTATCAGTCTTCGTAAGTTAAACTGAAGCTTATATTCCATTTTATCATTTTTCTCAATGAAATAATATACAAACTTAACCCACGACCAATTTCTTTTAATAAGAGCTCAGCATTTAAACCAACACGACGTAATACCACTTTGAGGCGTTTGCTAAGAAATATCAGAACTAAGATGTTATTCTAAACTCCTGGATTGAAAGCTCTTTGACGTGTTTTAAATATAATTTAGACATTACAAAACGTGAATACAATATGATATATAATTCGTCAGTTTTTATCATTGAATACAGAGAAACTGATTAAAGCAAATTTTCCTAATTTAATTTTTAGTCCAAATAAATAACTTAGTATTGGCGTACTTCTGTGGCAAACGTGACGACAACGACCGTTTAGCACAGCATCGGTAACGACTTCGGGAGCGGGCACTGATGTGTGATAAAAATTTGAAAAGATGTGTATGAAACAAATGGCAGACAATGGATAAATAAGAATAGTTTTAAATAGTCATCCCGAAAAATCAGCCTGATTTTTGCTTGTATTCATGTATCTTTCTGCCCCGATAACTTAGTCGGTAGAGCACTTGCTTCACACTCAAAGCGACTGATCTAGATCCCGGATGCAATCGAGATTGTTATTTTTGTCTGACAACTCTTTCCACTCAGCTGTGATAGCCGGACCTGTTAGAGTTAGTTAGATCTGGGAGTTAGTTTGGAAACTGTATTCATTTTCCTCGATAAAACATAAGGATGACGTTGCTGCTAAAAGCTCGAAGATATAATAACAATAATTATAAAATGGAATAGAAGCTTCAACTTTATGTACGGAGATTAATTATGGGAACGTTTCGGGTTTCCTATTTGTCAACAAAACTAGATAAACGAGACACTAAATTTGGATGTTTTTTTAAGTTTCCCCTTTGTAAAAATAAAAACACGAGTGTTTCATTACTCATGTTTTGTCGACAAAGGTTAAGTCCGAAACGTCCACATTATCAGTCTTCGTAAGTTAAACTGAAGCTTATATTCCATTTTATCATTTTTCTCAATGAAATAATATACAAACTTAACCCACGACCAATTTCTTTTAATAAGAGCTCAGCATTTAAACCAACACGACGTAATACCACTTTGAGGCGTTTGCTAAGAAATATCAGAACTAAGATGTTATTCTAAACTCCTGGATTGAAAGCTCTTTGACGTGTTTTAAATATAATTTAGACATTACAAAACGTGAATACAATATGATATATAATTCCCTTTCTTCGTCGCAAAGGGATAGTTTTCTTCACGGTATATTCTAGGGAAAACTTAGAAATGCCCCCGTTGTCAGCCGCAATGTAGCGCCACAAAGTGAGCGAAATGGGTTGTATATTTCTTGCTCAACATAAACATGAGATGCGCCAGCGGGGCTAGAACTCCTCTTTGTTTTCTATAATGATCACGCTCTTCCGTTATTTATGTGTCCCTAACAAGGCAAAATCAATGACTCTTGTTTTGCAGTCTTTGATCTTATAAGATATAAACAGCTTCTTCAAACAAAACTTCAATACAAAGCATTGAGTATTCTGTCGTGCTCTGGAAAAACACATATTTAGAAATTTGGCCAGAAAACTCGTCCTTCAAATATCGATCGATTTAAATGACCCTCGTCTTAGCAAAAACTGTCAAACCTGGGACTTCACGAAGTACCAGGTTTGAAATTTTTGCTAAAACGAAGATCATTTAAATCGACCAATATTTGAAGGACGAGTTTTCTGGCCAAATTTCAAAATATGTATTTTTTTTTCAAGAGTACGAAAGCATTGTATTTTAAGCAATGGCCGAGCTTTCAGATCTTAAATCAACAATATTTCATACAAAACACTTAAACACAATGTTGACAGAAACACTCATGGAGGGCAGGAATACACAAGTTCTTTTGATTCGCTTGAGATGCTCTGCGCCCATCTCTCATTTTAAAGAACAATTTTGTTTGCAAATCGTTAAAGAGTAAATCAAGTCACATAGGTAACAATATTACCAATAACAAAACGAACTTTCCCGAGTTTAAACAAATATTCAAAAATGAATTAACTGAATCACACAATAAATATGTTCAATGTCAGATACTGACTTAATGTACATCAAATAGTATGGGTATTGTAAACACTATGTGCCGTGACAGTACCAGTCATGAGGAGAAATAAATCAACATAACCTTCAATTTGCGTGTCTTTCGTTTTCATAAGAAATATCACATTTATTCCTCTCGATTGCCGGTGGGTCTTTTTGACAATTACACAGGAAGTCCCAAAATAAACGATCACGCTTTGACAGGTGCTACTTTTTTCTCGGTTTTGATACGGGCTGGAGTGTTTTGATAAATGGGTGGTTTGCTAGTGAGAGTTTCTGGAGCACCATTTGCTAGATTGGTTTCTTCTTTCACCTTATCGATAAAAGCTGTGTCACTAAGGTCCGTGTTCTCGCCGTCTCGTTGGTGTGTCGGACTCGATCGCTCGAAATCTCGACGCTCAATCGCTCCGAGTTTTTCCCGAAGAAGTTTCTCAGCTTCTGATCCTTCTTCAGAGGACATAAGCAAACCGGCGTGCTTCTTTCTCTTTCGCTTTGATTTCCCATTGGTTTGGGAATCGTGGCAAGAAGATATAGGAAGCAACAGAGCCGAGCTTTGCGTGCTCGATCTCGACATGCTCGTGTCTCCATCTACGTAAGTGTGTTGAGGACTGACTGGGTGTGTTGAAGGTCTGTCTGCTGCAGACTGTTCCTGTTGTAAAAGATTCATAAAAGTTGCTTCTCTTTTGAAGTTGAAGGGACTGGTATCTCGACTGGTGTGGTTACTACTATTGGCAGTTGAAGACGTGAGGGTAAAGCTAGTGTTGTTGGTTTTTCTAGAGTTGCATATATTCGGGAGTTTGACTCCATCTTCGTTACGATGGGTGAGAAATGGCCTGCCGTGGGCATCAGCCAATTCCGTGCTGTCGTTGAGTCTTGTTGAACGTGGAGATTCAGGATGCTCTCCCCAATACGCCACCAAGGAAGGACAACTCGGAGAGCGACAGATCCTGGATCTACGATCCCTACACCTTCCCTTGCCCTTTTGACCAGTGTGTCTGTCACTGAATAGACTAGTGACGCTGTTACTCTCCGTGCGATCTATCGTTGGCAATTTGAACGGCGTGCTAGATTCGGAAGCGGGAGCCGAGGAATATGGCTTGAGAGATGTGTTGTACGCGTCTTGGTGATTTGTCCCCCCGTAGTTGTGGAGATCTCTCGATTTGTTTTCCTTGTTGAAGATACTTTTATTATTATTGTTGTTATTATTTCCGTGACCTTTTTCGTTTTTGGGTGTTGCCAAGGATTTGATGGATGGGAGGAAAGGTTCGTCCTTCAGAGATGGGACACACCCTGGTCTGTCCGACTGGTCGTTGAGTAGAGGCATCATGACCACCCCGATCTGTGTTTATAGGACTCTTTCAGAATAGACAGGAGACTGTTTAATGATGTCAAAAGTAAACAGCCCCGATATATTCAACGTTAAGTTATCAAATAACACTTTTAACTCTGCATGGGTAACTTCATGTGATTTTCCATTTTGTTATGGCGTTGTTTTGAAATCCAGTAAAAAATAATGAAATGCTTTTTCAGTTATGAAAACGATCAAATTCAACTCCAATCGTGTTTGTATTTTCTTGTGAATGAAACATGAGTTGTTTTTTCCACCAACCTGCGAATGAGAAAAATTAAAATATATAAAATGGTACATCTATATTCATGAATCTAATCAAAGTTTTCATTCAACAATGAAATGTAGATAAAGGATGGTCCGTATGCATTATACACAACCCTTACAATTGAACGATTAATCCCAGTCAATTCCGGTTAATGATAGCACCGAGCTCACGTTTTATCCTTAATATAGGTGAATAACATCCGGGAGGTAAACAAATTTGCACACATATGAAACAGTTTTACAGTTTTACCTTGAAATAAATAATAAAGGCGATTTTAATCTAAACAAAACAGAACCAACATAACATCCGGTAAGCTTTAATAATACCCACTCCTACACAAACAGGCCCGAATATCGTTCTACCTCTTCGGTTAGATAAACTCTCATAACAAAGCTAAAAATACAGACGTCCATCGGCTACCATCGACCAGCAACAATGACCGGCGGGCAGTTATTACACCCCACCATGTTTTGGCTGAAGCTAATCAAGGGAAAATATAGATCGTAATGATATTCTGTTGTATGGAGACAAAACGCTTATATCTACATACACACACACACACACACACACACACACACACACTATATATATATATATATATATATATATATATATATATATATATATTGGCCAGTCAAAGTGGATACCAAGCAGTAAAGATAAATATAAAAGCTTCAAATTTTCAAAAAAGCAGAAATAAAAATACCAAAACATTGAAAGTTTTTGACACAAAACCCTTTTTCAGCCAATAACAAAAAATAAGCTAAAAAATTAAATACATCTCGCAAGATCCAGACAGACAGCAGGCCAGAAAACTTTTACTTCAATATATCGATACATGTCGATTAAAATATAAACCTGACACTTCTTTGATTTCTCAGATTTGACAAGATGGGAGTCGTTTTAGTTGATCGATGTTTGAAATAAAAGTTTTCTGGCACAAATGACAAAATAATGATCTTTTGTCAAAGTACATCCTAGATATTATGATTATAATGGGAGTGTGTTGATTTCGGCCCTCTGTGGTCCAGGGATTTAGCACTGATTGCAGGCGAATGGGATTAACGATTCTCATCGGAAAATGGTATTGGTATCGTCACGGTTCGTGTCTCATCGATTATTCCAGTACTCGATTAGCACTCAACACGAGAAAGCCAACGTTTTCCTATACGAAGACAGTTTCATATACACAGTGCCGTTTTAAACTAAAAATTGTTAATCGGGATTGGCTCCAATGAGCCGAGACCAATCTGTCAATTGACCACACAGCCGGTAGTCTTCATGCCTTGTATCAGTAGCCACACGGTTCCCTTCTACTGTCGAACTCAATCACTCACACTTTGAATCAAAAAAACATTCACAGGTTACCGGAACTACTTGGGTGGATTTGCTCCATTTCAATGTCAACTCTCCCACTTTGAGTTCTATTTTCCAGTCTATAATTCTATGTTAGTCTATTGTGTCTCTTCTCTATTGACGTCAGACTAGCAGATCAGTGAATAACATGGACGACTAGAGAATTCAGGACTCTTTGTTTTCAAACATGCCCGCATTACCCCCACTCTTTCTCTCTCTCTCTCTCTCTCTCTCTCTCTCTCTCTCTCTCTCTCTCTCTCTCTCTCTCTCTCTCTTTGTATATAGCTATCTACCTATCTATCAATCTATATATATATATATATATATATATATATATATATATATATATATAGAATCGTGTTTGATACAAATATGGTACGAAAAGTGCTCGACATGTAGTAATGGAGCGAATTATTATTTTTTAAATATTTACCACAAAGTTTGAGACAGTCTACATTAATGTTTCAGGCTTAATTAGCCATCGTCAGGACTGAGTTGGTTTGTTGACTGTTGTTGTTTGTTGAAGAGGTCTAATATATATATATTTCTATTTCTCTATCTATCTCTCTCATCTCCAGTCAATATTTCTTAGTCAGTATATTGTGTCTCTCTATTGACGTGGGACTAGCGGATCAGGGATTAAAATGGACAATTAGATATATCATGACTCTATGTTTTCAAAATACCCTCTCAACCCCTCTACCCCCCCCCCCTCCTCTCTCTCTCTCTCTCTCTCTCTCTCTCTCTCTCTCTCTCTATCTATCTATCTATCTATTTATCTATCTCTATCTCTCTCTCTCATTCTTCCCATTTTGTATTCTTACATTTTCATAGATATGCGAATGACGTGTTATAATGCGTGTACAATTTGGAACCGAAATCGCTCACTTCTTGACCTCAAGGATCCATTTAATTCCCGACATTAACAAAATTCGTATATTACAAACATCATCATCATCATCATCATCATCATCATCATCATCATCATCATCATCATCATCATCATCAAAGACATCGCTCTGAAAACCGTCACTACCACCGTTATTATTACCATCCAACAATCCTCGTCGTTACAATAAACAATAAATCCGTTCTCTACCTGTATGTGATAAATATTGATAATTTTATATTAAATTAAATGCGCATCTCGATTTGGCTGACTAAATAATAACTTTTTTTTTTTTAATTATGCCTTTCCCCCCACGACATTATAAGATATCGTCGCCTAGGCATTCCAGGAAGAAATATAGATAATTCATCAAACAAGATGTCTGATGTCAACAGGAATCACCCATGTTGTCCAAGAGAGCAAATTGGGGGTTAATAATCTTGTTCAATGAGAAAAACCCAAATTAATTACAAATAATGTTAGAAATAACACAAGACATACGTCAAGGTCAACTTCAAAACCGTTTAGAGGATACAGCGTGGTTACCTTAAGCTTGTATATAGTACAATATCCACTAAACTTGCTCAAAGTGCAAAGGGTCAGTGGCCAACGGCAATACGTAATATGTAGAACGAGACATGATGCACCTGAGTGCGGTGAGAGAAAGAGAATGTGAGTATAGAACCTTTTCCAAGGACTCGGCCATGCGCCGCTCAGAGCGGGACTCGAATCCGACAATCCGAAGGCGAGTGTCATATCACTTGACAACATAGATCTGAATATTTCATTGGCTGGTAAATTGATAATATCAAATTAATTTAATTTACGAACTCTTATAACCCATTTACACGGATTCACAGTGTTCAATGTACTTAACATTGCCTAAATGTTATTTCCCCAAGCAAACACAAATGGCCATATCATACGGTACAAGTCGAAAATTAGACGGTTTTGATTTTGTAAAAACACTTTGACAATGTTCATCACAGTCTGTAACCAAGTACCCATCCACACCTGGGGTCGATATATCAACGAACAATTCTTCAACCTCGACCGCAATCTATCTATATTAACTCAATATTGACGTAGCTTTTAATGCACACAGGAGTCACTAAAACATGCTTGTGCTACTCTTAATAGCTAACACCTCATAACACGAAATCGGTCAGAGACTATAAAAACAATTTAACCAGGATTACATTGATACAGCCAGTCATATTTTTGGGTTAGTTATAGCCGGAGGTCATTATTTACAATCAGGAACTCCTGGATTTTATGGCCAATTCAGGAAAATACATTTATTTCATGTTGGCTAGAAAAAAAAAGTATAGGTTGTATCTCAAACGCCGATCGATTAAAACGACCCTCGTCGTGTCAAAAGTTTCAGATCTGACACGCCATAGGTTGTCAGTTTTGAGTTGCTTTTTGTGGACAAGTTTTAAGTCATTTTATTCGATTAATATTTGAAGTAAATGTTTTCTGGCCAAAACGGAAATGTCAAAATATATGGCTATGTTGAATTTGGCCGCAAACCGTCACAAATCCCCCATCTTGAATATTTTGTGAGTATTGGAATCCAACCAGGCGTAAATTCCAGCACAAACGTTATTGGACAATTCATTTATTGGAATAGGTGGGTGCATTAACTTATTCAACCCTAACACCGACTATATCCGTAGTATACCCGGGGTTACTTTTACCCCATGCCTATTTATTACATTTTTCTGAGACAGATTTTAGGCGTATTAACAAAGCTAATGACAATGTTCTTAATTTTTACATGTTAATGTAGTTGAATAAAACGAGGCCATTTCAAATAAAATTTTTCCAATTTTGAAATGTAGTAAAAATCTCTAGGATTGAGCGAGTTAAAGACATTTAATTGTTGGTCTGGCTAGTCGGTTATTTAGACGGGTTTGCGGTCTAGTCGTATGGCATGTAAACATTCAAGTGTGACATGTAGGTCTCGAGTTTGAGTCCCAATGTTAGTGGGGTTAATAATTTCTCCTTACCGATATTTTCATGGGGTTTTTTTCTCTCGACGTGTTTTACTTAACCTATAAAAAACTGATATTATAAAACTCTAATAGTGGTTTGACACTCGCTTTCGGATCGGAAAGTCCTGGATTCGAGCCTCGCTCGGCGCATAGTTGAGTCTTTGGAAACGTCTATTTACTCATATTCTCTCACCGTACTCAGGAGTAAAATGAGAACCTGGTCGTTAACAGCGTTGTCTCAGTCTGAAATAAAGTGTAATATCACCTAACAGGCGTCATGTCTCGTTCTATATGTTACGTGTTGCTGTTGGTCAGGGACCCTTTGTAAAGCGCTTTGAGCACGTTTAGTGGATATTGCGCTATATAAAAGCTCACGTATTTGTTGTTGTTTTTTAATTTAAAAACAATAAATGCATGCTATACCTAGATTGTTTTATATATATATATATATATATATATATATGTATATATATATATACATATATATATATATGTGTGTGTGTGTGTGTGTGTGTGTGTGTTTGTGTTTGTTTGTATGTGTGTATATAATATATATATATATATATATATATATATATATATATATGTTGTGAATGACCCTGGTCAACAACAACATTTAACATGTAGGACGGGACATGACGCATGTTAGGCGATATTACAATTTTTCGGACAAAGACAACGCTGTTAACGGCAAGGTACTCATTTTACACCTGAGTACGGTAAAGAGCCTTTTCCAAGGACTCAACTATGCGCCGAGCGCGAGGCTCGAACCCAGGACCTTCCGATCAGAAAGCGAGTGTCATACCACTAGACCACATAGCCGCACAAATACAAACAAATAGAAATGCAAACCGAAGAGGATATATAGGAATTTTCAAAAATAACCCCGCTTCTTCTGCATTTATGGGAAAGATACCAGATTTTGCGCATTGATTTGATTGAAACAATTCCTTTGTACTCTGATAAAACACAATTTAACAATTTTGGCCACACAAGTCAACCTTCAAATATTGCTCGAATAAAATAACCTCAACATGTCAAAGACTTTCAAACCAAGAGCTTCAATGAAGTTTTCAAGGAAGCCCCAAGTTTCAGCTTTTTTGACAAGTTAAGGGTAATCTTACTCGATTGATATTTGAAGGACGAATTTTATGGCCAAATTTTTTTTAAGTTTCTTCAGACTACGGCAGAAATATTATTGGTTATAAATTTTAAAGCGTTCTCTATATTACATACCCAACAAGTACCTCCAAGTATCTCCTACAGTTTGGTGAATGAGAGGTGGGGACAAATAACCAAACCAAACAACAATCAAATAAAAAACAAAACAAAAAGCAAACAAACAAAAACAAAAAAAAAACAAACAAAAAAAAATAATAAACAAAATAATACAAACATTTGAACACGAAGGAGTTTTATTTCGTAATTGTTGATTTTCTTTAACATATTTATTATCCTAGAACAATCGTGTCTAAAATCTGAAATCAAATATTTTAGAGCTTGAACATGAAGGTTTTCCCCAATTGTTTATTGTCGAATGATTGTATTCGGTGTGATTTGAAAGTCAAACGTCGATTGATTAAAAAAACAACAACAACAAACAAACAACAAACAAACTCTCCGGTTTTATGCTCGGCCATGTATTATTGTTCAAACCCCTATTGGAAACCAATACTGTCGTACCCTGAACAAATAAAACACTTTTAAACTTTTGAACAGAAGAGTCGTCCTCAAATAAATATCGATCGATTAAAATCACCTTCATCCTGTCTAAACCTCTCAAACTTGATACTTCAATGATTTCTTCAAAGAAGTCCCAGGTTTCGACAGATTTAAACAAGATGATGGTCGTTTTAATGGATTGATATTTGAAGGACGAGTTTTCTGACCAAATTTTTTTTAAAATCTGTATTTTCAGAGAACGATAGAACGATATGCCTGCATGCACGAGCATGGTATAAAACAACACGGGGTCATAAATTACGAACTCAAAATTAAACACAATAAATGCTACAAACTTGTTCTAGTGTTTGCTCGTGGCCTTTCTGATAGGCATTGATTTGAATTGTTTTTTACTTTCTCTCTCTCTCTCTCTCTCTCTCTCTCTCTCTCTCTCTCTCTCTCTCTCTCTCTCTCTCTCACACACACACACACACACACATACACACACAATTACACAAATACACACATACGTATATATATATATATACCATATTGGCCATATATAAGTGAGTGATACAGTTTATATTTTATATTAGCTCTAACCATAATTTTCGAGCACTTTAGTACCTACGAGTACCCACCAACACTCATAAATAAATAAATATATATATATATATAACCATAACAACAGTGTATTATCAAACTTGTAAATAAGTTCACGTGTACCTAACATAATCAACTCAAGTATTAAAAGGTTTCTTATCTTATAATTCTCCTCTCCTATTTGTTAGTGTGTTTTTTTTTTAATCGCCGTGTTATGGTTTAGTCTAGCTAGACCGTAGCATTTGAACATGTGGAGAGCACGGATTACAATTTACAATTATACGCAAAGCAAAGAAATATTTATAGAGATCGTGCCCAGACGGCGAAAAGTGCGCACCGGTTAATTGTTATGCAAGAGTTATCTGGAATGCTTGAGTGTGTTTAGCAAGAGTTATTGGGAATGATTGGGTGGGTTTTGCAAGAGTTATCGGGTGTGGGCGCGGTGTTAATGAGATTAACAAGAGGTAATTATTTACGATGCTAGTATTGTTATTAAGGGTTCATAGGTTTTTGTCTTGAGAGTGCGTTATTGTGTTTATAATTGCTTGACATTGTTATGTCAGGTTGATTTCACCTACATTATTTATTTTGTTTTATATTTACATACATATATAGTTGTTAACAACGCCACTACCACATTATCTCATTCGTCTGTAGTGTTTCATTCATCCTGTTTTGTTGATAAAGGGATTTTATCTGTTTTCGTATATTAAATTGAAGTTTACATTCAATTTCACATTGTTATATAGTTTTCCAGAGAAGGGCAGTTAACTAGTTAAATACTAGGTCTGGAGAGAAGATAGACATCTGCATTTCAGGCTGCACATAAAGGTCGTTTTTTTGTTTTGTTTTTTACTTTCGCCACAAACATACTTCAATAATGTTAAATAAACCGAAAAAAAAATAATGTCGAACTTGCCCCAATAGAATAGCAGAAATAGTTTCTTAACGATTCAAAAATGTTTGGACAGAAAATTAACTTTGTCCACACTATTTTCGGCCCCTTTGAATAGCTATAACTACTGTTAGTTGCTAGATCATC
>NC_088360.1:129664362-129686862 GCF_034508935.2 Berghia stephanieae | reverse complement strand
TTTAGTACTGTGAGAGAACGTGAGTAAAGAGCCTTTTCCAAGGATTTAACTATGCACAGAGCGAACCTCGAATTCAGGAGCTTCTGATGCGAAAGCGAGTACATGCCAATAGACCACACAGCCGCTTTAATAGGTTAAAAATCATTTTAAATGTCTATCTGGTATTATGCCATGATTTAGGTATTAAACAATTGAAACTAAAAATTGTCAGTCTTGGGTTATGTTTTTTCTTTCATTGAGGAGAATTAATGACAAGATTTCATACTCCCCGATAGCTCAGTTGGTAGAGCACTCATTTCACACGCAAAGAGACCAAGATCAATTCCGGGTGCAGTCGAGATTTTTTCCTGACCCCCTGTCTACCCAGCAGTGAATGGATAACTTGGTCTCATGGACCTGGCGGAAAGTATTTTGCGATAGACTAGCGTCCTGTCCAACAGATAGCAAGCAATTGCTATTCTCCGTTTCACGTTATAGAAACCGGGATAAACTCCGGCTCCATGGGACTAATGGCTCTGAAGAACTTTTTTTTTCTCATACTATTTTAAATTTTTATTTGACTTTTAAGCCATTCAAGTTTGAGAGGATGAAAGAAGTTTCAGCCTCGCTCAGCGCATAGTTGAGTCCTTTGAAAAGGCTCTTTACTCACATTCTCTCACCGTAATCAGGTGTAAAAATGAGTACATGACCGTTAACAGCGTTGTCTCTGTCCTTATGAGTTTTCGACAAGATGAGGAACATTTTAATCAATCATTATTTGAAGGACGAGTTTACAATTCAATTTTTTTTAAAGTGTTGTTTTTTTCTCTCATAATATGGCAGTATAGAAATGTTGGAAAAGGCAATCGGTTGTAACGATAGATAGTATACGCTTGGCTAAGATCTCACAACATTGTCATCCATAAGTATACGGATCAACACACAAAACTATGTATAACCTTGAACGTTTATTATAGTCTGGTTAATACAGTTGAGTGAGATACACTCGGCGCATAGTTGAGTCATTGGAGAAGGCTCTTTACTCACATTCTCTCACTGCACTCAGGTGTAAAATGAGTACCTGGCCGTTAACAGCGTTGTCTCTGTCCGAAAAAAATTATAACATCGCCTAACATGCGTCATGTCCCGTCCTATATGTTTAATGTTGCTGTTGGCCAGGGATCCCTTGTAAATCGCTTTCAGCACATTTAGTGGATATTGCCCTATATAAAAGCTCAATTTTTTTTCTACTCAGTCACTGCCCATAAATATGACCCACCGCTATACAACGGTATTATAATTAGATAAAGAAAAGTGTTGTTTTTCTTTTAATCAATATGATTAGAGTTACTAATTCAATTCTATAGAGATGTTTTCAAAGGCAAACTAACTAGAATACTCAAACAAGGCATTCATTTTGACTCCAATGTTATAAGATAAACTTAAAATTGAACTCTTTAAGGGGTCTCGATGGC
The DNA here is from genome assembly GCF_034508935.2 of Berghia stephanieae. NCBI lineage: Eukaryota > Metazoa > Mollusca > Gastropoda > Nudibranchia > Aeolidiidae > Berghia > Berghia stephanieae. Next base: position 129,685,408 of record NC_088360.1, on the reverse strand, counting down.
TCAGTTGTTTGAGCACTCGCTTCACACGCAAAAGGACTGCGATCGATCCCGGGTGAAGTTGCATTTTATTTAATGACCTCTCTCTCTCTCTCTCTCTCTCTCTCTCTCTCTCTCTCTCTCTCTCTCTCTCTCTCTCTCTCTCTCTCTCTCTCTCTATCCACCCAGGAGTGATAAGGTATCTGGGTTAGTTAGATCAGGCTGAAAGTATTTTAGCGTCCTATCCAAAAAATGTAACAAGCAATTGCTATTGTCCGCTTAATGTTATATGGAATCCGGGATATACTACGACTAAAAGGATTTAATAACTATGAGGGACTTCTACAAACCTTAAATAATATAAAATATGAAATAAAATTTAAAATTCCCTTTATTCATTCCATAAGGGAAGTTTGTCTTCTGAGTCTTCTATTCCAAGGGAAGTCTGGAATAACCAAGGCGCCAACCGCAGTGCAGGGCCGCAAACTGAGCTAGGGCGAAGTGACTTGCTCAAGACCACACAGCGCAGCGGGTAGTATTCAAACTGCGTACTTTTCGGGTACGAAGCAAAGACCGGACCGTTAAGCCACGCTGCTCCCCCCGTGCGGATCAATAAATGTTTTAATTCCATCGCTGACCTCATTTCGTCCTTGAGAGATACCATATATTTAACGGCTGACAGAGGGCGTTCTCTTCAAAGGTCAATGACGTCATAAGGCGTGACGTTTGCACCACGGGAGGTCTACGTCGCGCTCAAGGTGTCTATCTGGACACTTGGAATAGAAGCGCGATCTGAAACAATCTCTTACAAAATTCATAACCATGTGGCAACTTTCTTTTTTCTTTTCTTTCTCTTTTTTTTTCTTCTTTTTCCTTTCAAACCCCACGTGTCAAAGATGTAAATAAACGAGAGAGCATTTTGTATGATTTTGAAAATAGATAGTCTGCGCTTGACTAAAAAGCTCACAAATTTGCCATCTGGAAGTATAACGGACTAACACACAAAACTCTGTGTAACCATAGTCCTAATTATACAGTTACGAGGGAATTATTCATAAACGTAGATGAAAAAAAATAAAAAAATAAAAATAAAAAAAACCAATAACAATGACGCGAGTGACGTCAACTTCATTCTATCTATAGATATAAAAGTGCAAGATGTACAGTGAGCATTTTCTTCATTATTTTACACTCCTTTTGACGTGATAATACATCGTGTACGCAAATTGGTGATCGCCATTATTAACCCCCTCGTGGATCTTTACCTTGCAGTTGGTGAGGGGGCTTGAGGCACACGGGAGGGCAAAGGTGTAAATCCCGGTCGACCGTCACGAGACCATCCCGGGTATCGAGCCAACGAGCCACATGAGCTGCTCGCCCAGGTGTGTGACTAAATTTGATCCAAACCCGGTGCCCGAATAGCAGCCCTATCCCGGGCGCCACACTATTGTCCTTATGTCGAGTCCCAATCAGTCCCGTCAATGGCGAAGCGGTCTGCCGCCTAGCCAAATAATACCGCGTTCGTGTCGCCAGGGTCGTCGGCACGTCCGAGAAAAAAGCAAACGTCCCATGCATCAATCGATTCGCGGCCTGCCGATCGGAAAATGCGACGGCGGGGATGGCGAACTGACGCGTATATTATCCCTGAACGTCGAGAGCCAGAGTATGGCAAAAAATGAGCCTTTATCAAAGCTATTGGCCGTTCACTGCGTAGATATCCTCCTGTTACAGGAGACCCACCTTTATTCAGGCGCGCAATCTTCCCGATTCCAGATCCCAGGCTATACGGTGGTCCAACGCGAGGACACTTCGAGGCTCAAAGGAGGGTTAGCGTTTACGCTAAAGAGCCATCGAAGGTAAGGGTCATTGAGAGCGTAACGGACAGCAATGGGGTGAACCGAATTTCCGTGGAAGTAGGTGGACTGTGTTTGCATAATATTTACAAATCACCTAGAGCGACTTGGACTACACCACCGGTACCGGTGGTCAGCCATCCTTCCATCTGTCTGGGAGACTTTAATAGCCACCATCACGAATGGGGCTACCGAGACTGCAACGAGGCAGGAAGACAACTCCGCTCATGGATGGACTGTAACGATCTACACCTAGTGTACGATCCTACAGCCAAGGGTACCTTCCGGGGTACCCGCCATAAGAAGGAGTATACTCCAGACCTCACCCTCGTAACGAAAGGCGCGAACGGTGAACCGCTGCAGGTGAAGCGGACAGTCCTCGGGGACTTTCCGCATAGCCAGCACAGGCCGGTTCTTGTCACAGCTGGGGTGACAATACCGAGGGTGCAGTCCTCTCCCACTTTGCAGATGGAATTTTAGGAAGGCTGACTGGGAGGAATTCAGTTCCTATATCGAGCAGGTCTGCCCTGCCATTCCTCCCAAGTCCAAGAATATAACCAGATTTAGTAGGCTACTGGTTAAGAGCGCTCAAAAACGGGAATTCTACACCCCTTGCTGGACAGCAGAGTCGGAAGAGCTGTACCGAGAGTACCAGCAGACCCAGTCCCAGGACACAGCCGATAGACTACTTCAGTCTCTGGCAGAGGGAAGGAAGCAACGGTGGCAGGAGACCGTGGAAAGTCTCGACTTTACACACTCCAGCCGCCACGCTTGGCGTTTGATAAAGAAATTGGACCCAGATCGGAATTTCGCGAAGGCTGCACCGGAATGCGAGGCAGACACAATTGCCAAGAATATTAAGAACCGTAGTAAGCGGGTCCCTAATCAGGCTTTTGAGCGCGGTGTCTGCAAGGCGTACCGTACGATTTTGGACTCGCTACCTGCGGAGGAGTCGGACTGGACGGCCCCGTTCAGTCCCCGAGAAGTGGGTGCAGCCATTAGCGAAGTAAAGAACGGCAAAGCAGCAGGGATAGATGGTGTATATCCCGATATGGTGACGCATCTGGGCCCCAGGGCACGGGCCTGGCTAGCAGAGGCAATGTCTGACATCCTTGCAAATGGAAAGCTTCCACAAGTGTGGAAGCACGCGAAGATAGTTGCCATTCTGAAGCCAGGGAAGCCGGCGAAGGAGGCAGACAGTTACAGACCCATATCGCTGCTGAGCTGTCTTTACAAATTGTTGGAGCGTGTTCTATTAAACCGATGGGGGCCGGTCCTAGACGCTGCCCTGCCACCTGAGCAGGCAGGCTTCAGGAAGGGAGGTGCACCACGGAGCAGGTCATTGCCCTTACAGAGCATATTGAGCACGGGTTCGAGAGAAAACAGCAAACAGGTGCTGTGTTTATAGACCTATCAGCGGCGTACGATACGGTCTGGTGCGATGGGTTAATGCTCAAACTTGCAAAAATCATAAGGTGCAAAAAGACCTTGAAGTTGTTCTCTTCGATCTTAGGGGAAAGGCAATTCCACGTCGCGCTGGGAGACGTCATGAGCAAAGTAAGGAAATTGAAGAATGGGGTCCCTCAGGGGTCGGTACTTGCGCCAATGTTGTTTAACGTTTACATTAGCGATATGCCGAACACTTCCTCCCTGAGGCTGGGATACGCAGACGACTGGGCACTCGTTACTCAGAGTAAAGTGTGGACCCGTCTCGAGAGCGTACTCAGCGAGGACGTCACCAGACTCAAATCCTACTTTGACAAGTGGTATCTGAAGATGAACACTTCAAAAAACCGTGGCCACTGCATTTCACTTATGCAGTGGTTGGCACACCCGTAAACTGAATGTCCTAGTCGGGACCAGCCACTCCCATATGAGCCGCGTCCAAAATATTTAGGGGTGACGTTGGATCGCAGCCTTACCTATCGGGTTCATCTCGAAGGGGTTGCCCGGAAGATAGAGAAGCGGAATAGTCTTCTGAGGAAGCTGGCGGGATCGACTTGGGCGCTAGCCAAGCGCTCCTGAGAACATCCGCCCTGGCACTATGCTATTCCACCGCGGAGTATTGCGCTCCAGTGTGGGGTAGAAGCAGAAACGTTGAGAAGGTGGATGTAAAACTTCGCAAGTCGATGCACATAGTGTCGGGAACGCTAGCAACAACCCCTAGAGAATGGGGCCCGGTAATGGCAGCGATCCAGCCCCCCGATGTCCGGAGGGAGACCATTACGGGAAACTGGCTGAGTAAGATCAAAGAGAGAGGGAATGGGATACCCCTCTCATGCCCATAATGAACGGTGCCCCCGTTTCGAGCCGAAATAAGTCCCGGCAACCCTTGTACGCAGAATCCCTGACTACGGACAGAGCTGCACATACGAGATGGAAGTCGGTTTGGACGAATTCAATCCCTCGTGGGGCGGGACCTACACTCCTCTAAGCTTGGTGAGAAGTTGCCAGGCTTTGATACCAGTAAGAGGAGACACTGGGTAGCTGCGAATCGGCTTCGGTCGAGGAGCTGCCTAACGGCCGGTGCTTTACATCAGTGGGGTCTAACTTCCTGTCCTTTATGTCCACGCTGTGGAAAAAACCGAAAACGCAGAAGCATCTAGTCGAAGTGTGTTGTGACGATGCATACTCAGCGTTCATGAACAAGTGCACGAATGCGGACCGACTTTGCTGATTGGTCGATCGTCATAACATAATATGTGAACCTAAAAGCTGCAGATCGCCATTTATAAAAAAGGTATGGGGCAATTTAATGGTGTCACACTAATTTGGCACAAAAACGAGCTTGACTCAAGAGGAATTTATTATTTTCAGTTTTGCTTGTAAAAAGACGTCCGTTGAACATCTATTTGTTGTATAAATCTACTTCGACGGTAAATACTTTCATAAAAACTCAAAGTTGGATATCACCAGAAATACGCTTGCTTATTTTTAAATTTACAGTTTTCTCTTAAAGCATACATTATTGAGGAAATAAAGGATATGTTTTTTAAAATAAAATATTTAAACTTTTGTACTTTAAAAATCATATTTGATAAAGAAATATGACTTCTGGTTATATGATACTTCTAACTCTACTAGAAGATAACGACACGAAAGGCAACCCAAAATATATTCCACTAAACCGAGTCATTAACAGACAAGATAGTGCGAAAGAAAATATTAAAATTTAGGCTAAACTCAAGACGTCCCATTACTACATTTCCTATTACTACTAGGCTATATCTACCATTACCACCACCACACCTCCACTTTTACCAGTATACTACAAACAGCAAAGCTACTACTCCCACAACCACTACTGCTATGACAACTACTACTACGAGAACCACCGTCACTACTACTATCTACAATACTATCTACTACATAACTACTACTAACTACTAACTACTACTAAAAATAACTCTATTACTATACTACTACTACTACTAACTACCACCACCACCACCACTACTATACTGTCTACTATACTACTACTACTACTACTATTACTACAACTAACTATACAAAACTACTACTACAATCTACTACTAAATGCTACTACACATTACTACTACTATACTACTACTACTACTACTACTACTACTACTACTACTACTACTACTACACATACTACTACTACACTACTACATACTACTACTCCACTACTACTACTACTATACTACTACTACTACTACTACTACTACTACTACTACTACTACTACTACTACTACTACTACTACTACTACTACTACTACTACTACTACTACTACTCTTCCCACTACTTATTGTTTACATCAAAATAACAACTAATTTCAATTCCTCTAAATCGCATTTTCTCATAAAACAAAACAAAGTTTCATCCATTGTATTTCTCTATTGACAATTATACTCTCTTCAGCGTGTCAATTTGTTAACCTTTTCATTAGATTCCTTTATGGTATTGTGCTATTCGTCCTGGTTGTTTCGCTATACAAATCAGATTCTCCGAGGAATCAATAATATAAGTCGTTAGTACTTTCACTGTTTATTTACAAACCTCTGTGTTGGGAAACAGTGAAAGCCGCGCCCGTAAGGACAATAAATATTCTGCAACACTGATCATTGTCACTATAGCTTCACACTTGAAAATATGTTTGACGTACACACTTAAAAACTTAAATTTGTAAACAATCGTCTCAAATGAACATTAAACTAAAGCATTTGTATAGACCAATATCCACTTAACGCCATCAAAGGTCTATACACTGGATCCCGAGCCAACAACAACATTTAACATGTAGCACGAGGCATGACGCCTGTAGGGCGATACTACTTTTTTCCGACAAAGACAATACTGTTGAAGGCCAGGTACTCATAGTACACCTGGAGACGGTGAGTTAATAAATGTGAATAAAGAGCCTTTTTCCACGGACTCAACTAAGCGCCACTCAGAGCGACTCGAACCTCGGACCTGTCTGTCATACCACAAGACCACAAAGCCTCGTGTGCTCTGTAGAGTCGGATAAATATGTCAAAAAGTGGATTTTAAGTAGAAATATTCAGAAATATGAATATTTTTGTTTTTATCAATGTAGGAAACATTATCCATTGTCCTCTATGAAACACATAAATACAGATAACCCAAGTTTTATATCGTGTTAATCCTGTTTTTAAACTATATTTAGTTTAACTAGCTTGGGTGATTCAAAATACCGTTTTAAGGCTCGAACCCAGGACCTTCCGATCCGAATAGTGTCATACCACAAGACCACATAGCTGCATATGTTGAGAGTCATATTTTAATCGATCGATATTTCAACTGAAAGTTTTTTGGCCAAATTTTTTTAAGTGTTTTGTTATAATTTGGCATTTTAGGTGAATATGGGCGGGGAAGATGGCTTCTTTCATTATATTATTCAAAATACATACCCCGAATAATTGCTTCCCGAATTTTCAATCATTTGAAATGCAATGCCTTTACAGAAGACGTTTTTTACTCTTGGTTATCTACCTTGGTTTCGCTCATTCATAAATTATTAATGAAAAATACATAAGTAAATTTTAAAAATACTAAATTAGAGAATAATAAATGAATAAGAAAAAATAATAAATAAACAAATAAATGTTTTCCTGGGCTCGAGCCTCGCTCGGCGCATAGTTGAGTCCTTGGAAAGTCTCACATTCTGTCACCGTACTCATGTGTAAAATGAGTACCTGGCCATTAAAAGGGTCGTCGTTGTCGAAAAAAAAATGTAATATCACCTAACAGGCGTCAGGTCTCGTTCTGCAAGCTAAGTGTTGCTGTTGCCCAGGGACCCTTTGTAAAGCGCTTTGGGCACGTTTAGTGGAAAAAAGCTCAACTTTTTTTTCTTCTTTTCTTTTAAAACATTGGCTGTGGAGCGATTAAGCAAAATGCAGAGCACACGGTGTTACATTGCCCAGCGACAAGATTTGCAGCCACTGTAAAATCGATTACAATTGTAAAAATCATTAACCTTCTCCTATCCAACTACATAAAAATCGTCACATTCGTCACGACGCAATAAACATTTGTTGTGCTCAGATTTAGTTTGTATTCTATCACAAATTAGAAAAATAATCTTTGTTTAATTTACAAGAACTTAATGTTGTCTTTTGAGCTTGTTTTGCAAACAAAATTATGGTCAGCACGCTTTAAGGGTAGGCATAACATGTTAGGAAATACTGAAAAAGGTCAGTGAGGAGAGAGTTAAGGACGTGGAGGTTAAACCTTTTTTTTTAAAAGCCAGATATTATTCTTCACGACAATGAAAGGGAATTTTATTTTTTGGAAAAGTGAAGTTTGAGGTGAGTGATTTAGAGGAGATCCAAGTTTTGTGAAAGTACGATTCTGTATTCTAGTGATGTGACATTCGGCTTGTGTCAAGAAGATCTCGTGTTCGAGACCAACTATGATGGGCAGAACAATTTTAGATCCTTGAACAAAAGACTCTTTACTCATATTTGCTCACAGTACACAAGTGCAAAATTGGTACCTGGCCGGGAAAACAGATTTGTCTCTGTTGAAGAACAAAACTGTTCGAAATGTTCCCTGGGAATGGTGGGAGAAGAGAAAAAATTAAGAAAGAGAGAGAGGAGAGATGAGAGAAGAGAGAGAGAGAGAGAGAGAGAGAGGGGGGGGGGTAGTAGTTGTTAATGTGTGTGTTGTGTGTTTGTTTGTGATAACATACAGAGATTGTGTTTGTGTGTGTGATGTGTGTTTTGTGTGTGGAATAGAAATAGAAGAGAGAGAGAGAGAGAGAGAGAGAGAGAGAGAGAGAGAGAGAGAGAAATCTTATCACCCTGTATGCCGTCTTTTAATTGCCTATTAAGTTTGTTGTCACATCTGATAATAACCCCCTATTAATCCATATCAAACCATTTATTTATTACAGTCATACTCTCTCAAAGTACTTTTTTACAATTTTACCAGACAACTTTTACTTCAAATTGTCGATCGACCCCGATGACCCTCAATATATCAAAACATCTCAACGCTTAGATATTTAGAGCTCTCAAAGCTGTCAAAGAGGCTGTGCTAGAAGATCGTTTTGGAAAAATTCCACACAAAAACACTGATGTTTTCTTATTTCGAGACGCCCAAGTAAAATTTAGTTGGTTTTTTTTTTCAGGTGATTGGGTTTGATTTTACATTGTTGTAATGGAACATTTTTGTGTGTCGATTTGAGAGTGTTGATTTTTCCATGACAACAATGAGACAATAACGTCTTGTAAATAATATAAGTACACGTCGGTACACAAGAACTCATAGAACACATTATAGGTTTGAGAGTTTTGACAAGTTAAGAGTTGTCTTAATCAATCAATATTTGGAGAAATGGTTAATTATTTTCCAGCCAAATTGACAAAAAATGTGTTTGTCACATTTAGGCTATATTATTCTCTCCCAAGTGTTGATAACACCTTGAACTTTCACGAAAACAAAATAGAAGGTAATACAACAACGTCATACATTGTTATAGGGAAGTCACGATCGGTCTATTTACAACGATGTGAAGTGTCCTTAAGTGTCGATTTAGTTTCCCTGGAATTGAAAAGGTCTTTACCGAAGACAACAATAAATGAACATTTCATTTCAGTCTTCGCTAAGGTGTTTTTACGAGTACATACGACAGTAAAACAATGCTGTTGTACTTTTTTTTAAAATCACATTATTAAAATTTTGGTCAATGAGGGACATTTAAATCAATCGATATTTGAAGGATGACTTTTCTGGCCAATTTTTTAAAATACGAGTTTTTCCAGAGTACGACAGTTAAATGGCTAATTGGGAAACAATAAAATTTCATTGCTTGTATCGTTTTGACTTAAGATTCACTTTTCGGCATCTGGTTCATCCAAACATAATACCGTCTCGAGGCGTTGGGTCACAATTATCATTATATTACTTTAATAGTTGCATTAAGATAGTTTTCATTTGTTAAAATTTAAAAAACAGGATATATTTAAGTCTCAGGTTTATTAATGTTTTGACATTTCAAATAAACATTAATTTTGTCAAAATGGGAAAAATACGTTTTTTCAGTCGGCAATAATCGTGGGGTAAATAAACAAACAATATTTGAAGGAAAAAAAATGTGAGCATTTATAGAGCAGTAAAGTTAGGTGCCCCAAACGTAAACAAAGGTCGAGAAGCACGTGGCAAACCACATGTTCCTGTCTTGACAGCTCACGTTCCAATGTAAATAATAGAAAAAAATAACCTTTAAAATTTGGCTGTTAGGTGGCAAAAGAAACACATATTCATAAATACTCGATCATGCATCAAATAATGTCTAGATATGGATATTTTATGGAACAAAAGGTAAAATTTTCTAAAATTTATCAAAAGTTACAGTCTATCTATTTTTAGACCAGAGCAAATTATTGCGCTGGTGTGAACAAAACGAGAATTATTCGGAGCCTGATTTTCATAATAATTTAGCCTTATATTATTATTTCTGCAACTGTTAGATTTTATGTAAACATATTTTCAATACTGAAAGTGTATTGCCTACAACTCAAACTACAAAATTGGGAGACCTATATTGTGCGTAAATTATTCGTCCTAACGGAAATCACTAGCAACTTGTTTTTGTATACGTTGGGGCACCTAACTTTACTGCTCTATAGCGTAAATAATATCCACGAATACATTGTTCTCAGAGCGCTTTACAGCTACATTTGACATGTTAGAACGAGACACGATACCTGTTAGGCGTTATCAGATATTTTTTTCTCTTATCAATGATATTACTAGTCTTATCATCGTCAATGCCAGCAAAGTATTCATTAAGCGCTTTAAACATTTAACTGCCTTTCTCTTCAAAGACACGAATTTTTAAATTTGGCCAGAAACTCGTCTTTCAATTATCGATCGATTTAAATGACCACCATCTTGACAAAAATTATCAAACCTGAACTTCGCGAAGCCCCAGGTTCGAGAGTTTTTGCTAAGATGAGGTTTATTTAAATCGATCGATATTTGAAGAACGAGTTTCTGGCCAAATTTTATAATTCGTGTCTTTCCAGAATACGGCAGTTAAATGGTTAAAAAGAGATTTTTCCCTTCTTGTCATAGAGCAGATTCCCGTCAGGTCACCAGATATAGGTGTGTCTTTAAGGCAAATGAAATGTGTTTGTTTTTTGTTTTTTTAATTTCAACTCTAAACGTTCTACTTCAACATACAATTTATTTTTGTTTTGTTTTAATTTCTCTTGAATGCTTTAACCATTCAGCATTCAAGGTCATCAATTGATGAGAGCAACCCCCCCCCCCCCCCCTCTCCTTCCCATCCCCTACCATCCTTCCTCTTCATCATCCTCCATCCCATGCCATCATCAACCACCACGCAATTCTAGCAGTGCAACTGGGGAAATCAAATATTTATAGAGCGACTTCGATTCCTCTCCACACCCGGAAATGCCTCCTCGCTTATCTCCCATGGCCGCTCCTAAAGTCAGTTAATTGTAATTGTAATCGTATTTTATGAAAATACTCGTTTCAAAATATTCACGAGTATTGTTAGAAATTGAGGGTGTGGTCAGTAATGAAATGGAACCTCCATAGCTCACTACAAGGAAACTCGACTCACGAATGAGTCAACTTTCGAATCCTGTTAAAGGAGGCTCGGTACTTAAAATACAACAATCCTTAATTGGGACTACTTGATCAAACTAATGATGTTTATACATCAGGTATCTTGTAAAAAAAAATTGGGGTAAAAAAACAAACCAATAATTGAAAATCTCTTCGTTGTCATGGCCATAGCGGCCATCTTGAAAAATAAAGAATTTTTTTAAAGACTCCACTATTTCATTAATTCCGCTTCGATTTGGATTTTTAAAGTTGTTATGTAAAGTTTAAGCATAGTTGTAGGTGGCTGGCTACTTTATTTTATAAATATTCACTCTTATAGGCTTAAAAACATTTTTTAAAAAATGGGAATAAAATTTCATCACTTTTTTTTGACAGTATTTAAAGAAAAACTATTTTACCCCAAAACTATTCAATAAAATAAAATCAAGTACCCAGCTATTTGTAGTAACAGATTAGCTATTTTAGTTCCAAATTTCAAAGCTCTAGTATTACATGTTTTGAATGGTCAAGTTCCAAAAATGTTTATGAGAAAAAGTTTTGAGAAAAAAGCAATATAATCAGATTTTGAGCCCAATAATGTTGGGTATGGGTTTTGAATAGCATTATTTTACTGTTTTAAACTATTCACTCAGCAAAAACATGGGTTAAAATGAAATAAGGAATGAATAAATTGATTTTAAAAAAAACAATCATTTCCAAAAACTAATAATTTTCATCCGAACTGAATGCATTTGCCCCCGCGAGTCCCCTTAAGTCGCACTTTCATCATTCAGAGAAAATTGCATTTTTTCCCCATTGATTAAGTGATTTAGACAGGAAAAACTCGTCTTGTTTTCCTGATACCAACAATACCCTGGGTGTTTTGAAACTCCGAATATTGTCTGGATATTCTAAGGTATCCAATATATCACTCGAGGGTGTTAACCCATTCCTCTATCTGGTTGTGGTTTAGCAGTTTTTGAACGTCACCTTATGAAATGTATTGGAATCGATATTTTCATCTACTCGATTACTTCATTGGCCCTTATGTCATCAGATAGATTAGATAGCTGGTTCTGTGATTGAGAATCCTTTCTAATAGGTTAAAGAGAAGTCCTTATTAATCGTTTAACGACACTAAATCTGGATAAACTCCAGCTTCATGGGAGAATAAAAGTGTCATCGATATTAAAAAAAATAATTGAAGTTTATATGAAATTTGAGAAAATAAGCCTTTTGCAAGTATGAGATAGAACTTTCCTATGCTTACTTCTTAACTAAAGAATAGAATAGAATTTCCTTTATTTTTTCCCCAAGGGTAAATATTCCTTTAGGGTCTATTTCAATGGAAGACATAAATTACCGAAGAATCAGCCGCAGACCGCAGTGCAGGGCAACAAAGTGAGCTATAGCGAAGGGACTTGTTTAACGCACATCACAAGGCGAGGGAATTAATATAATTGTGCTGTCCTACTCGCCTCCTAAATGATAAAGATTTAATCAAATTATCAAGGCAGCAACAAAAATAAATGAATTCAGCCAGTTAAAGCCCATTCTTTGACAAATCTTTGATTTCATTAATCTCTTATAAAGAACAGAGAACCAGATAGATCACAAGCAAAGGAACCGACTGGTTACGATCTCAGCTGCAGACGATATTTTCTTTCTGGATTTCAAACCTATCTTGAGAGATGCGTACCCTCCCCCCCCCCCCCCCAAAAAAAAAAAAAAAAAACAACAAAAACCAAAACAACAACAAATAAAAACCCCCACAAAACGACCCCTAAAAAAAGCAACGAACTGATTTTCTCAACTTACGACAGATTATTTTCACAGTGCTAATTTGAAAGAGGGCATGGGTTTTTCAATCAACAAAACCATTCAAAATATTACTATTTTTTTTTTTTAGTGGATTGAAATTTTACATGACCTAAGGAATAAGTTATCTTTTGGGAGGCGTCTTTATATCGACACACACACACAAACACACACACATACACACACACACACACACACTAATGTCTAAAACAACCCTCGAACTAATAAACGAATTAATCCCGTCTGATTTGTAACCCATCGCCACGAAACAGTATTATGTCAAGATTTTTTTTTAAAAAGTCAAAAAGTAAATTTAAACTTACAAGATCTGACAATTTTAAAAAATGTATTCATGTTTGAAAAAAGTTCTCTTCCAAACGTTCGCGTAGAAAATAATCGGACTCAAGAGGTATGCTAAGAAAATCTGTTACTACACCGTGTACTTATTTAAAGTTACGATCATAATATTGTGGTAATGAAATTACTCTCAAAACAACCAAAACTGTGGTCGTTACGACATTATATTTTCTATAATTGCATCAGGCTATCAGATACAAATTTTTGTTGCCGAGGGGGAGGGTGATCGGCTACTTGGGACGCGACTCTCTATAATATATAAAGTCACAGCGTACCGTACGTGATTAAATTGCTAAAATCGTGTGAGGTTAGTCAAATAAAAAGGTTTCATCTTACATTATTCAATCCCTATGGCCCATGGTGTCTTGAAGTCAAACCATAACTGAAAATTGAACACATTCCACGCCAAATGTCACTCTATTCACTATTCCACACTCAACCCTATCACAGAATCTTGATAGGTATCCAAGACTTGAATGTCTTTCTGTCAATTGACCGGAACCCGGAAAGATTTCCTCTCCATTGAACAACCACTGACACAGTTTCGCACCACTTGGCACCGATTAGAGATCAATTTCTCACAGAAATCCAATTTTTAAAAGTGCGAATTATTTTCTTTCTCGTGATTACTAAACTTTCCTAAACGTCCGGCGGTCAATATTGTGTTCTATGTTTTCAAAGCTGTTTTGAAAGAACAAATCTAATCTTTAAACATTTTTCCTTCAAAAATAGTATCACTTCATGCGAAAATTAAAATGTCGTTACCATTATAAACAACAACGGGTGAAATTAATAAAGAAAAATCGACCCAAACAAAACCATTTTTAATCACAATAGCCTGTCGATATTAATACCGTACCGTGACAGTCGATCGCAGCATGATGTTGTTAAGCTACCCGATACCTATGGCTCTGTCTACTTACATCTGATTCAGTGCAGCCACGAAGCAATATGCGTGACTTGGTCACAAACCTTTAATTGATTTCAGAGGTTCTCGTAGACACGACGGTCTGAAATCTTACACCTGTTGAGGTGAAGAGGGGGGGGGGGGGGGGGGGGGTGAGCAGAGTGGGGGAGGGGTGGGAGAGGACTGAAAAAGAGGTAGGGAGAGCGAGAGGGAGGAAGCGAGAGAGAGAGAGAGATAGAGAGAGAGAGAGAAAGAAAGAGAGAGAGAGAGAGAGAGAGAGAGAGAGAGAGAGAGAGCAGAGAAAAAGAGAGAGAGAGAGAGAGGGAGGAGATGGGGAGGGGGAGGGAAACAGAGAAAGAAGGAGAGGGAGGGACGAATGGAACATAGAGAAAGAGAAAGAGAGAGAGAGAGAGAGAGAGAGAGAGAGAGAGAGAGAGAGAGAGAGAGAGAGGTATGATTCCTGGATAGTTTTTTTTTTTAGTAAAACTCGAAACGAGTCACTAAAAAAGCCAATTTTTGCAATGTCAAATCTTCTAGCTCTTGTATAAATAATGATCAAGATTAAATTTTATCATCTGCTTAACCAGTTGGCTGCTGTACTCTGGAAAGACATGTATCAGGTTTGAGAGCTTTTGCCAAGATGATGGTTATTTCGATCGGTCAATTTTTGAAGGACGAGTTTTCTGGCCAAATTTTTAAATAAGTGTTTGTTTTTTTCCAGAGTACGACAGTTAACTGGTTAAGAGTGCGATTTTGTTGTTAGTAGTTGTTGATGACTTGTAAGTCACTGGTTCGAGTCTCATTTTGGCGGCGCTTGAGTTGAGACCGAGGAAAATTCTCGTCATCATATTATTTCACCAATTTCAGGTTATAAAAAATGAGAACCCAGTATAAAACAGCTTTGTCATTGTCACGAAAAAAAAATATGTAAAAACGCCTTACAGGTGTCATGGCTTGTCCTACATATATTACTGTGGTTTGTAGTCTTATAGTCTTGTTGTATAACCTTCGCCTTCGAGCCAGTGGGTCCCTGGTTTGAGTCCCGCTCTGAGTGGCGCAAAGTTGAGTCCTTGGAAAATACCCTTTACTCAAATATAAAATTAGTAACTGGGCGTTACAACCATTGTTTCTGTCGACAACGTCACTACCACATTATCTCATTCGTCTGTAGTGCTTCATTCATCCTGTTTTGTTGATAAAAGGCGAAACCCGAAACGTCCTTTTTATCTGTTTTCGTATATTAAATTGAAGCTTACATTCAATTTCACATTGTTATTTATTTCTTCGAGCTTCAGCCAGCAAAATTAACATTCTTGTACAAGAGAAATAATATAAGAGTTACGAAGGGGAGATGCTACGATCCACTTAAACAAAACACATCTTTTTAAAAATTGGCCAGAAACCCCCCCCCCCCCCCCCCCCCCCCCCCCCCTACCCCCCACCCCCCAACCATGTCTTCAAATATTGATAAATTAAAATGACCCACAAATGCCAAAAGTCTCTTTTCGGGTGTGAGACTTAAAGACAAGTTGAAATCCAATTTAATCGATCGATATTTGAAGTAAAAATTATCTGGTCAAAAATCGAGGAGAAAAAAAAAAGTTCTTTGTAAGAGCGTAGCAGAGATGGGTTAGATTACGCTATCCATTCATAATTAATTTGCCGAAAGAGATAAGAGGAATTGGGGTAAAGAGGGTTAAGAAAAAAAAATTCGAGCTTATACCACTGTAATATGCAAAAAGTGTGTTTAAGAAATTTTGGCCAGAAATTCGTCTTTCAAATATCGATCGATTAAAATGACTTTCATCTTGTGAAAAAAAAAAACTCTTTAACCTGGAACTTCAAGGAATTCGAGGAAATCCAAGTTTGAGAGTTTTGAACCAGATTAAGGGCATTTTAATTGACTGGTATTTGAATAACGCGTTTTCTGGCCAAAATTTTTAATATGTGTTTTTTCAGAGTACGGCAGTATACTCTACATCCAAACTGTCATTTAGCATTCTGAATGGATTGGTAGAACTGTGGCAAGGTGTGCAGAAAAAGACAGGCCCTTGCAAATTCTTTTTTGCTGGGATCTTTTTCCCAGCTGGATTCAGTCGTTTTTTAAAAAAATCTATAAAGTGAAAGCTTGTCCTAATTTGGTCACGCAAGTTTATTTTTTTATTTCCGAGTGTGTGTGTTTGTGTGTGTGTATGTGTGTGCGTGTTCGTGTGTGTGTGTGTTGAATGAGGGTTTGTTGAAATGAGATTTTTTTTTTCGGATTTTGGTGATGTTGTAAAGGTATTGGTGATGGTGGTGATGGTGATGTTGATGGTGATCATGATGATGGTGGTGGTGGTGGTGGTGGTGATGGTGATGGTGGTTGTTGTTGTCGTCGTGGTGATGATTTGAAAGACAATAATAATAATGGTGATGACGACAACAAAAACAACAACGACGTCGATGTCAAAAAGTAGTGGTAAAAGAAAACAATAATATATTTTACATAGTTTTAGTAAGGACTGTTGAGATAACATTTAGGTATCTGTATATATATTAAATTAACAAAAACTAGAAAATCAAATTTGTCATTTTAAATAAATCGCCTTTTTAGCGTCTTATTCAAAACGTATCACATCGGTATTATAATTTAGACTACCTATGAATTAGACCCTGAAAAAATTAATTTACGCTTAAAATGATGGGAAATAGGAACTTTGAGTTGGTTGCAATGGGAGACGTTTTATCTATTCTCCATTGTAACGAAATAGAAACCATCTCAAAGTTACATATTTGTGGCTGTAAATACAATCTAGACTCTATATCACATACTCCATCCCGACATAGTTTAGTTCCGATTTCAGTAGTTGGGTAAAACATTTGTCTGGCAATTTTTTTAAAAATGCGTTTTGTTAAATTTGGCCATTAATTCATCTTGACAACGTCCGTCCTAGGTCTTGTTTGTTTTAACAATGGCTTGAAAAGGAGATGAAAAGAAAACAGGGGAAAAATCGAACGACATCTCGCGTCAGACTTTTTTTTAAAAATTTCTTTTTGTCCTCTTTACTAAGCTATCAATTATGAAGGGCTTTGAGAATCTTCGCCCGGAAATTATAGCCGATTTTTGTTTTCAAACGCTTTGTCAATTTGCTGTTTGGCTTCAATTCTTTTATTTATCTGGCATAACGTAACCATCGAGATAATAATTTGGAGAGGTCTTATGAAACACTACCAGACAAAGCAGAAAGAAAAATACAAGAAGAAAAAAATCACCCCCTGCATTGACTCAGGATCGAACCTCAGACCGCCTGATTATCGGTCAGGCGTACTACTATCAGACTACAGAGCTTACCAGCTAAGTGGGAAATGGGATGTATATATTCTACACAAGAGTATAATATGTTTCCGCCGTGAACTCTTTCGTTCCCAATCGATGCAAACTAAATTTTTGGGTTTTTAAAAAATTATTTATTAAAAATAAAATTTTCTGCTTTGTCTAGCTCTGCTTGTACATAACTTTTCAGATTTTTGTCGAGGTAGGCTGATGTATAGATAGAACGAAGATGACGTCACTCAAGCCTTTGTTATTATATTTTGCCATCCGCGTTTGTGAGTGATTCTCAATAAACTGTATTAACCAGACTATAAAAGTTCATGGTTACACATAGTTTTGTGTGTTGGTCCGTTATCCTTAAGGATGACAATGTTATGAACTTCTTAGCCAAGCGCATTCTATCTATAGGGATGCTATTTTCCTTGTATTTATCTTTCTGTTTTGTCTGGCACTGTTTCATACACACCTTTTCAGAGTTTTATCTTTCACCAGTGCGCATTAACCTAATTAAAATAACTCAAAATACAATTATTCATGACAGGCTATTTATACCTTAACGAAAGCAACGTCAGACGGCCATTTGTGAGAGCTAAAAGCAGAGCTGGCGGTCTGAAAACAATAACAAAGAGCTGAGAGACATCAGCGTTATTTCCATTATAGTCTGTTCCTTTATTGGGAAGTAATCACCCAACTGGCAGTCTAAAACCAAAAAACAAAGAACCGAGTGACGTTAACTATATGCCTTCTATAGATAGAATGAAGTTGACGTCACTAAGGTCTTTGTTATTGTTTTCTCTTTTTTGCCATTCATGTCTATGAATAAATTTCACTAAACTATATTAACCAGACTTTAAACGTTCAAGGTCACACATATTTGTGTGTGTTGGTCCGTTCTATTTCTGGATGGCAATGGTGTGAGTTTCTTAGCCAAGCGCACACTATTTGTCTGTCAGATCGTCGCCTACGTTCTGCGGGACTTTACAGAAGGAACGAAATTGACGTCACTCAGATATTTATTATTGTTTTTAGCCAGCCATTTTATGAATAGTTCTCACTAAATTGTATTTATCAGACTATAATATTTAAGGTTACACGAAGATAGTGTACGCTTGGCTAAGAAATTCACGTCATTGCCATCCGGAAGTATAACGGACCAACACACAAAACTGTGTGTAACCTTGAACGTTTATAGTCTGTTTAATACAGTTAAGTGAGAATTACTCATAAACGCGGATGGCAAAAAACAATAACAAAGACCGGAGCGAGTGACATCAACTTCATTCTATCTATATGGGATTAATGTTCACTCAAGAACGAGGATCAAATTACCTCCCTTTTCAGCAAAGAACAAAGTAAAATAATGAATTTCTTAATTGATGGTTCGCCCGTTAATAAGCATTAACCAATCAGAATATTTCCTGCCATTTGCCCCGTTTCGTCCCCTTGACTATTTATTCCCTGTATGAAGAGGCCTGAGATACCAACCTTAGTACAAGTCAAACATACAAATAGGTCAGGCCCAGTTAGTTAGTATTTCTCATAATATTTTAACACTGATAAAGGAATTGCATCGCAAAACCTGATGGCATGATGTATTTTTTCAATCATTTGTATTAAAATTGTGAGTGATGCTCAGGATCTGTGGGCTGTTTACTCCGGGTGATTGACAAGCACTTAAGGTGGATTTGAGTCTTCGGTACATGATCAGTGGTTGATTTCAGGGCCAAATTATACTTTATTTCAAATTTTTTTCGAGTCAAAAATAAAACAACTTAAATGTTTATTCGACTAGTTTTAATAAAATATACGATATCTGAAATAATTTTCAAAACTGTACGCATTGTTTGTTGATTGAAGAACTGAAGGTTGTATGAGCTTTAAGATAATAGTTTAAAAAGCATCCATGTCAATAGCTTGACAGGTATAGCTACAAAAGGTCACAGAGGAACCATCAATTATGCATGAGTTTGAAGTAAATTTATTCCTTTTTCTTTTTTCTTCTTCTTCTTTCTTTCGGAATTCAATCGGGAAACTAGGAATGTAAGAACAACGCTGTCGTTTTCTGAAAAGACACATTTTTTTACAATTTGATCAGGAAACTCGTCCTACAAATATTGATCGATCAAAATGGCGGCCCTAGGCCTTTATCACGTCAAGAACTCTCAAATCTGGGATTTTACAATTTTATTCTGAAGTGCCAAATTTGAAAGTTTTTGACAAGATGACGGTTATTGTAATCGACTCATGCCTGAAGGACGTATTTTCTAGCCAAAATATTTTTAATGTGCCTTTTCAGAGTACGATCGACTGAATATGGTTTGCAGTGTGATCAGTTTAAAAGTTGTTTGATTAAGAATTAATGAAGTAATTTAGATCTGATAGCTGCCGTCTGGTATAATGTGATTCTATGGATTATAGGTAATGTGTGGGTGTGGGGGGGGGGGGGGGTAAGGTGGTTATCTTGTCTCGCCAGATCAAGAGAGAGTTTGATAAGAATGTTCAGAGAGAAGAGAAGAAGAAGAAGAAGAAGAGAAGAAGAAGAAGAAGAAGAAGAAGAAGAAGAAGAAGAAGAAGAAGAGGTCCCGCAGTGGCATTAGGAAGGTGTTCGAACCATCAAACCAGACGTTCGATGATTCATTTTTTCCTGGTTATTTCTAATTCTAAACCATTTTTTGTCACCTGGTTTACATAGACATAACACCATTTTGAGAAGACATGTCACATATTCTAATCGTCGTCCTTTCGTTAGTTCGAACCAGTAGATATGTAAATCTATTGTCGCTTGGTGTCCAGGATTATGTATTTTTAGTTCCATGCTGGTCGTTCGGATATAATATATTCTCATTCCTGTCTTGCTTTTTCAAACAGCTCTTGGATTGTTAGGTGGTGAACCTTCGTTGTTATGGTGTTTTTCTTGTTCCGCGCGTTACAGTATTTTTCAAATGCAGGTATTCATCTATCTTCTTATTGTGTCGAAAGATAGTGTCGATCCGATTATGTATTAGTTAAATATGCAATCTTGTTCGTCTTGGATAGAGGCCCTATTTGGCGTGTGCGTTGGTCTACCGTATATGTTCGAGAAGAAGAGGCAGAGGCGGGGTAAATGGACCCCAAATCCCAATAAAGTGTCTCGATGAAATAGATAGATATAAAATACCAGATGTACATTGAGCGTTGGTTTTAAAAAATTGAACCCTGCCTTTTGGCGTAAAATATATCGTGCACGTAAGATACGGTGATTATATGAAAGAAAAAAGCAATTTATCGCAATGACACAACTTTCGCACAACAGCTAGACCTTGTCTATCTTGACTTAAAGATCGAATTAAATTAATAACTTCAGTTTTGCGCGAAAAACGACGTTCGTTGAAGATCTCCTTGTGTAGGCCTATTATTGTCTATGGACGATCGGGATTATCGGGGTGAATGGACATCCGGGTGACCCAGTAACCAGTGGTGTAAATATTTTATTGGTTATCTCCCCTCCCTACAGGCATGCCACCATCTCTGTCCCACTTTGTAAAAACATTTTTTTTTTCATTTTGGCCAGAAAAGTTATACTTCAAAAATTAGATGATTGAAATGTCTTAATGTCGTCAAAAACTTTCTAACTTTAGATTTTAATGAAATCTAGGGTTTGGTGCGTTTACACAAGTAGAGAGTCATTTTAGCCATTTAACTGCCGTACCCTGGAAAAACTCGATAGTATTTTAAAAATTGGCCAGAAAACTCGGCCTTCAAATATCAACCAATTTAATTAC
>NC_088360.1:129634362-129651862 GCF_034508935.2 Berghia stephanieae | reverse complement strand
AGAGAGAGAGAGAGAGAAAACTATAACTATCAATATATTTAGATAATCAACCAGTCATAGAAAAGTCCCTTTTTTTTAACCCATTATTATTTGACTAGAACAGGAAAGAAGCTTTTAGAGCAGAGTCTCCACAATGTGGAACTATCGTACCCCCAAGGCAAAATAAACATTTCTTGATGATATGTAATGTAATGATGTGTTTACAGCTCGGCGGGAGATGTTTACAGATTGTCTGCAGTTCAACATCAACATACAGATGGTATTAGGATGTTGAGTATGTCAATAATTGAAACAATACGATTTAATTTTAAATTAGAATTTTATTATGAGACATTTGAAAACTGTTTAAAACTTTCGTTTCTGTACACTCTAAATGGGCCTTAATAACAATAATATCATTAATGTTGTTAAGATACTTTTTTTTTTAAAATGATTATATATATATATATATATATATATATATATATATATATATATATATATATATATATATATATATTGAATCGTGTTTGATACAAATATGGTACGAAAAGTGCTCGACATGTAGTAATGGAGCGAATTATTATTTAAAATATTTACCACAATGTTTGGGGCAGTCTACATCAATGTTTCAGGCTTAATTTGCCATCTTCAGGACTGAGTTGTTTTGTTGACTGTTGTTGTTTTTTGAAGTGGTTCCGGTTTGAAGTTAATTAAGAGGAATTTGCGCCGATGGGGACACTTTCCGTAGATCTCACTTTTCATGTTGAGTGTGGCTTCATGAGGTTGTTTGATTATAGTATATTTTTCTTCCAGGCATAAGCTACATTGTTTTGATGTTGGTGTGTATCCTGTTGCTTTAGATAAAATTTTCCATGAAATGTTGTGGTCTATTTTGTTGTCTTTTAATTTCCAAATATGTTCGCTGAGTTTTGTGGATGTTTTTTTGTTAGTGTTTCTAAATGTTGAGGTGTGGAGGTTGTATCTTGTTTTGAAATTATTTTCTGTTAGTCCTACATATTTTTCTTGCTTGTTGGTTTTAGTTTCTGTGACTGTGGCTTGGTAAATTAAACTTGATTCTAAGCATTGTTTGTTTAGCGGGCAATGTTCTTTATTTCTGCAGTTGCATTTTCTAGTGGGTGGGTTTTGCTCTTGTCGGTGGTTTATTAATATTTTTTTGTTGTGGCTTGAAATTATTTGTTCTATGTTGCGCATACACGAGTAACTTATTTTTATGGTATTTCTGTTGATAATTTTATGTAGCTTGTGGTTTTTTGGAAAGTGTGTATCAATTAACTTCAGGAACTGCTGTCCTATGTTTGTGCTGACGTTTATGTCGAAAGGTGGGTTGAACCAAGTTATGTGTCGTTTTCTTGTTTTACGTTCTTCACTTGTGTGTTGGGGTTTACATGAGAGGGAGGCGTCTGTGTATACAAATGGTGTGTTGTATCCACTTTTTGTGAGTGCTTCTTTGTAGGGGGTGGCTGCGACGTTGAATATCTCTCTGTTTTCCGAAAATTTGAAAACAGAGAGATATTCAACGTCGCAGCCACCCCCTACAAAGAAGCACTCACAAAAAGTGGATACAACACACCATTTGTATACACAGACGCCTCCGTCTCATGTAAACCCCAACACACAAGTGAAGAACGTAAAACAAGAAAACGACACATAACTTGGTTCAACCCACCTTTCGACATAAACGTCAGCACAAACATAGGACAGCAGTTCCTGAAGTTAATTGATACACACTTTCCAAAAAACCACAAGCTACATAAAATTATCAACAGGAATACCATAAAAATAAGTTACTCGTGTATGCGCAACATAGAACAAATAATTTCAAGCCACAACAAAAAAATATTAATAAACCACCGACAAGAGCAAAACCCACCCACTAGAAAATGCAACTGCAGAAATAAAGAACATTGCCCGCTAAACAAACAATGCTTAGAATCAAGTTTAATTTACCAAGCCACAGTCACAGAAACTAAAACCAACAAGCAAGAAAAATATGTAGGACTAACAGAAAATAATTTCAAAACAAGATACAACCTCCACACCTCAACATTTAGAAACACTAACAAAAAAACATCCACAAAACTCAGCGAACATATTTGGAAATTAAAAGACAACAAAATAGACCACAACATTTCATGGAAAATTTTATCTAAAGCAACAGGATACACACCAACATCAAAACAATGTAGCTTATGCCTGGAAGAAAAATATACTATAATCAAACAACCTCATGAAGCCACACTCAACATGAAAAGTGAGATCTACGGAAAGTGTCCCCATCGGCGCAAATTCCTCTTAATTAACTTCAAACCGGAACCACTTCAAAAAACAACAACAGTCAACAAAACAACTCAGTCCTGAAGATGGCAAATTAAGCCTGAAACATTGATGTAGACTGCCCCAAACATTGTGGTAAATATTTTAAATAATATATATATATATATATATATATATATATATATATATATATATATATATATATATATATATATATATATATATATATATATATATATATAATGGGCTATGTGGTCTAGTGGTATGACACTCGCTTTCGGATCGGAAGGTCCTGTGTTCGAGCCTCGCTCTCAGCGCATAGTTGAGTCCTTGGAAAAGACTCTTTGCTCACATTCTCTCACCGTACTCAGGAATAAACTGAGTACCTGGCCGTTAACAGCATTGTCTCTGTCGGAAAAAAAATGTATTATAGCCTAACAAGCGTCTTGTCTTGTTCTTTATGTTTCGTGTTGCTGTTGGTCAGGGACCCTTTATAAAGCGCTTTGAGCACTTTTAGTGGATATTGCTCTATATATAAGCTCAACTTTAAAAGCTTAACTTTTGAGAAGTATTTTTTCAAAAACGAAAACAACAAATCATTTAACATGGATCGTTTGGGGACTAAATCCTTCTTCAGCAAACACAAAAGAAATTAAAATAGTATAGTTCATACCCATAAAGTGCGATTAAGAGAAAAACATGTTTTTACACTTCCAGTCGGCGAAACGGTTGATATATTAAAGTTTTGTTAAGTCCACATGTTAAATAAACCCCATAGATTTATAATTGAAGATGGTGTGCGCTTCTAGTCTCTATGAAAGTAGGCTAACATTTTAGCAGATGATAGATATGTCATAAATCGTTTCCTAGCGGTCTTATGTCGGAATGAAAGAGATGATGAAAAGTAAATGTAAAGTTTAAATGGTCAGATATAAGTAGAGGAATTACTTGGTTCCTCGATAATTCAGATCAGATATTTTTTTTCTTAATAATAGAACAAAGAATGTTGGGAAAAGTCTCATATTTCTGGCTATAGATTCAATTGTATTCATCTAAATCACCCAAACATAATATCGTTTTGACATGGGCCATGGACCACATTCGAGTTTACGTGCTTGTGCTTGTGCTTGCGAAAATGCTGGGATTTTCGGATTTCCTCGAAAAGAAAGAGGTCAGCTGAAAGCCGTTAACTTGTTGTTTTTTGTTTTTGTTTTTTTGCCGAGTTACAATACGATGTAAATATTTTGTTTCTCGGCATCAAAGATATCATTTTCATAATTAACCTTCTCTCTGTCCGTACTTTAAAAATGCCATTACCCGGCCATGATCATAGTAGAGACCCAAGAACCTACTTTTAAACTGAAATAGCCTACCAGTATAAGAATACATTGTTTTTACTCTGGCACTATTATTATTATTATTATTATTATTATTATTATTATTATTATTATTATTATTATTATTATTATTATTATTATTATTATTATTGTTATTACCATGATTATTATTATTATTATTATTATTATTATTATTATTATTATTATTATTATTATTATTATTATTATTATTATTATTATTCTTTCGTTTTGGGCAGAATCCGATTTTAATATAGCATATAGCAAAATTATTATGGGCCATCCCTATTATTCTTTGCAAACAAAACAAAACAACAACAACAACAACAACAATAACAAAGAAAGAAAGAAAAAGGAAAAAAGTGTCGTACAAGAGGTTTTTCTTCCGGCTGGCATGCGGTTTTACTAAAAATAGATTCTGACGCGTAATTATTTCCTGGCCACATGGACAATCCTTAGTCTATTTGTGAATCTCAAAAATCAATCATTGTAAAAAAAAAACAAAGAAAAGAAAAGAGACATTTTGATAAGAAATAATACAAATGAGGTCACTGGAGGGATAAAATGATAATAATAAGATCTTTGAATTCCTGCGTTTGAAATTTCAAAATCGTTCCCAACCCGCGCTCCAAAGGTCATGCAACGGCATTGGGAACTTGGAAATAACAACGACATGGGAATTTGTTAGAAATCGCAACGGCAAGAGTTAAAAAATCTTATATTAGTATATGGATAACAGGCAATAGAATATAAATTATTGCAATGTATCTAATATTAATGGCTTACCCTATTTGATTTCCATCCAAGAAAGAAGACGACGAAGAGCTTATTAAAATTATGCAAAGTCCAAGCAAGTTCTTCTTTTAGTTTATACTAAAATCACAATTGTTGTCAGTGTTGCACTGCTGCTGACGCCTGAGTTATTACAGTTGCCTCTTGGTACAGACCCTAAAACCAAAATTTCCCCTTCGGGGTTGAATACTAAAGGTGAGGTGAATTAAATTTTTGAAATAGTTTATTAGATGCTCGTGTCAAAAAAATTAAAAGAATGTTTTACATGCCCGTGAAACAAGAAATAAATAACATACACGGTCTGATCACGTAAGCCCACCATTTCGATACTAAACAAATTATTCAAAACACCTTGTTATATTGGAGATTAAATGCCTTCTTTATCTCTCGAATATTTTGTTTTATCAAATAAAAAATTCCATTAAGAGCGATTTCCCAAGAAAGCCTAACAATAAATGACAGATTATCACAGCTAATAGATATAAAGAACATTTTAGTTCTGTCATTTACATCCGTGAAGAACAATATAATATCTATAAAATCGAAAATGACATGACATATTATTGGCCTTGTTGGCGTAAGCTAGCAAAACGCTTTTTATTGCATTTTGGCCAGAAAACTTTTACTTCAGATATGGATCGATTAAAATGATCCTCAACTTGTTAAAAACTATCAAACCTGGGACTTATAAGAGGTTTTCTAGGGCGTCCAAAGCGTGTTCGTTTTTGATAAGGGTCATTGTAATCAATCCACAATTGAAGGAAGAGTTTTCTGACTATCATTTCAAAAAAATGGGTTGGGATCTCTTTTTTTTCAGACTACGGCAGTATAAAATCTAAAATGACATGACATATTGAACAGGTTGGCGTAAGCTGGCAAGACGCTTTTTATTTATTTATTTTTTATTTTTTTTACATGTTGGCTAAATAAGCCTCGGGTTTAAGAGATTTTGACAAGTTGGGAGCCATTTTCATAAATCGATAATCGAAATAAAGTTTTTCTGGTAAAATCTTTTTAAAGGCATTTTGTCAGGATTGAGTTTTAGACATGTCGATAATGCACGACTTATAATGCAGTATTTGGGTGCTGTCACATCGTGTATACAATCACCTAATGACAGATAAACCCAACGAGAGTGAATGAATTGGGAAGCACCATTGGGAAGCACCTTATTAAATTTAACTACGACTACAAGCCTAGATAGTGGGAATGCATTTGTTGTAAGCAGGGAGATTTGCAGGCTTAAGGGGAAAGAGCTGTAATTCACACAGCCTATTACTGTGACCTTTGGTAGTCTATATCTCTGTATGTGTCTGTGTGTTTGTTTGTGTGTGTGTGTGTGAGAGAGAGAGAGAGAGAAAGAGAGAGAGAGAGAGAAAGAGAGAGAGAGAGAGAGAGAGAGAGAGAGAGAGAGAGAGAACAGCTATAGATAAATTTTACAGGGGGTCTCCCTTTGTCGTGTGTTTGTGTGTGACTAATGTACCCTAATGTGTTCCTTAATATTTGATAGAGAAAGCATAGATATAAAATACAAGATGCAAGAGTATTAAGATAATCTATTGAACACTGTCCTTTGCCGTAATAATACATCGCGCGCACACTGTAGCTGTCTCCATTTTATAAAAGGAAAGGCTAAATGGTCTATGTGGATCGGAAGGTCCTGGGTTCGAGCCTAGCTCGGCGAATAGTTGAGTCCTTGGAAAAGGCTCTTTACTCTCATTCTCTCGCCGTACTCAGGTGTAAAATGAGTACCTGGCGTTAACAGCGTTGTCTCTGTCCGGAAAAAAAATGTAATATCGCCTAACAGGCGTCGTGCCCGTCCTACATGTTAAATATTGCTGTTGGTCGGGGACCCTTGTAAAGCGCCTCGAGCTCGTTTAGTGGATATTGCGCTATATAAACGCTCAATATTTATTCAATGTAATGAAGGAGATGGTCTTGTGGACAAAGCATCGCTTTAACACCAAATAGACCCAGGTTCGGGTTCCTATGTTGATATGGCGGGTTTTGTTCCTTGGGTAAGAAATCTGGCCCTTAGACTCAACTTACCCGATGCATTTCAACTATGGCTTAGCTATCTTTTGTGTGGTCTTGTGGTATGCCACTCGCTTTCGGATCGTAAGGTCCAGGGTTCGAACCTCGCTCGGCGCATATTTGAGGCTCTTTATTCATATTCTCTCATCGTACTCATTATAGTGAGCATTACTCATAAACGTGGATGGCAAAAAACAATAACAAAGATCTGAGTGATTTCAACTTCGTTGTATCTATAACGTACCACCACACGAATCTATGTGTGGCCTTAAACGTTGATAGTCTGATTAATACAATTTAAGTGAGAACTACACATAAATATTGCTGGCTAAAAACAATTACAAATAGCGGAGTGATGTTAATTTCGTCCCTTCTATAAAAGCGTTTAAGAAAAGGTCCCGAGCAAACAGCAACACTTTAAAAGGACGAGATACGACGCCTCTAAGGCTATATTACATTAACTCTGTCTGTTATAGATAGTATGCGCTTGGCTTAGAAGCTCATAACATTGCCATCCGGAAGTATAAGGGACCAACACACAAAACGGTGTGTATCCATGAACGTTTATAGTCAGTTTAATACAGTTCAGTGAGCATTACTCATAAATGTGGATGGCAAAAAACAATAACAAAGACCTGAGTGACGTCATCTTCGAACTATCTATCGGCTAGATAGAATGCGCTTGGCCAAGGAGTTCACAACATTGCCATCCGGAAGTATAACGGACCAACACACCAACTCTGTGTAACCATGAACGTTTATAGTCAGGTTAATACAGTTTAGTGAGAACAACTCACAAACGCGGATGGCAAAAACAATAACAAAGGCCTGAGTGACGTCATCTGCATACTATCTAGGTAAGGAGACGTTTTAAGGGACATTGCGATGCTCAGAGGAGAACTCGAACCTGCGATCTACCGGTTCGAAGACCAGTGTCAAACCACAAACCACAAAACTGCACAAGTGAATGAGTGTTAGATATTTGCTATGACGCTTGTTGCTTGTTTGTTTTTGCTTTTTTTTTTGGTCCAATTCAAAGCTACAACATTTCTACGCCCTTCACAAATTCAAACGAATTTATTTGTATTTCTAAGGCTTGTACAAAGATGTTGCAGTACATTGACAGAAAACGGGGCATATTCTGTACAATTGTATTACTCTTCTATCTAACTTTTTCCTTGCTGTATTTTTGTTATTTTCCAAAACAGAAAATCTCTCTCTCTCTCTCTCTCTCTCTCTCTCTCTCTCTCTCTCTCTCTCTCTCTCTCTCTCTCTCTCTCTCTCTCTCTCTCTCACTGAATGAAATAAAAGTAGTGGTAGTCCTTCAGAGCTATAATGCCCATGGAGCCGGAGTTGATCCCCTTTTCTGTAGCGTCAATCACTCATAGACAATTACTTGTTACCCTTTGGATGAGACGATAGTCTTTCAAACAGTGCTGCGTACCACTGTCGATGTGCATATCAAAAGTCGGTACAACATCTTTAACCAGTTAACTGCCGCACTCTGGAAAGACACGAATTGAAAGATTTGGCCAGAAAAGTCGTCCTTCAAATTTCGATCCATTTAAGTGACCCTTCTCTTTGCAAAAGCTCTCAAATCTGGGACCTCGCGAGGTCATACGTTGTGTAGTTGAACTGCTTGTTTCAGAGTTGTGGCCTCTTAGTTCCTAGTCTAAATATATGCCGGTGGTCAATAAAGATAATCTATCCTCGCTCTTTCCAAACCCCGCAATCTTAAGAATCTGGCTATACATTCTGCTACTAAAATAGTTTTGCCACTTTATTATTCAATATGTGACCTATTCATTATTAGTCTTCCGAAGTACTGGTCTCACTTCCAATGAGTTTGGAACCGGAAGATTAGAAGGTGTCACGTCACGACTTCTCTCCCCTTATCGATATTAATTTTAGCCCTTACTCGCACTTCATGAGTTAAATATCCTGATAACTTTTTGTGACAATCTCTTTCACCCCTTCTGTATGAGAAGTCTGTTGTGTTTGTATCAGTACTGTACCTTTTTTTCAATTTTAAAAAGGCCATTGTTCAACATGACGGATAGTCTAACATTGTTTCTTTGTTACAAAAAGTAATTACAAAATTGACTTTCGGTAGAAAATTCGATATAAGAAGGTAATTCGTTTTGATTGAGGAAAAGAATCGGATTGTAAACTATAATACAGTACCCAATCTCGATTTGAATTCTAGTCCAACGATCCAACTATTTCATATCTATAACACTTTTGTGTAATCGATATATCGCATCTGTTACATCGGCCTTCTTATGGACGTTGTGCGATATGAAATTTGAATTAAACCGATTCCGTGTAATCGATAAAAGTATCTGAATTGTGTGTTTTCATCAACGTGTACATGTCGGAGTCTTGTGTTATAAAGGCCGTAACTATACATTATAAACAAATATCGGCTTTTGCAATCGTTCAATTTTAATTGTTGTTACAATTGTTTTAATACATTTGTTTGAATGTTGTTTCTTTTCGTTCTATTTCCACGTCTATTCACTATTTTTGTATTTTCACCAGAGTTCATTATATTGAAGTATTTTTTATTGTTTTAAACAGTTTTGATTATGCTGACTTTATAACTAAAACTACCAACAATGTGCTCGTGTCGTGTCGCGGTGTGTTCAGAAAGCTAATAACATCTTGGTTTTACATGTTATATCAAGATTTAAATTCCCATGTTTAAATGACGCAATATTCAAATCCAAACTTTTGGAAAATCACATGCTGTTTTAGAATCATTCGGTATGTTGCATCTTATGTGTTTTCGTCGAAATCTGTATTTTCCAAAGGATTAGAGACACGATTGTGTTTCATGCAGTTGCTCATTCCCAGCGATATATTCTTGGATACTTTCAAGCTTGGCACTTCGCAATGAATAATACACAACACACATCCGACTTTACCTCATAAAATCATTCAGAACTCGTTATCATGTTGGAAATTAGACTTTTTCTTCGCCAGATAATGCGATTCGTAAGGAAACATAATATAATAATGATGGTCTTGGTGGTGATAATTCTATTGTGTTATACTTTCACCTCCACTAAAAAGCCGGCACGTCACCACAGAAATTACCATAGACGTCTGGTGAATGAAAAAGGACGTCATTTCCACCGTGCCAACAACCCAGACGATCTTCTAGACGGGATGGTCGGGGAACACTTAGACCATCACGACATCAAGGACCATGACCCGCTCCCTGGGGAATTCAGACCTGACGAGATGAAAGACTTTCACGGCTTCGAGAAAAAAGATTGGTTGGATAATTTGAATAGGGTTGATCGTCAAGCGAAAGGGAAAAGGTTTGAGTCCAACGATAAAAATAGAAAGATAAATGATTATAACTTTGGGATAGTTCATCGTCAAAATGGACCAAATGAAAATGAAAAAAAAGTTCAGGTTAAAACAGAATATTTTCAACATGTTAAAATGGAAAGACCTAAGCAAGAGAAGAGGAAAATTAAGACACCGGAGAAAGTTGTGTTGTATTCTGGACCGGATGATAAGGGTACTGAAGTAGACAAAGAGGCATTTGCCGGAGAGATCAAATTCCCTCCCTTTATTAAATATGGAAAGCCAGGAGGTCCGGGTAAGCCCTTTGTTGTTGTCCTTTTACATAAGGTTGTATGGTGTTTGTTTTCTTGGGAGAAGAAGGAGGGGGGGGGAGGAGGAAGAAGGGGAGGAGGAAGAGGGCGAGGAGAAGTAGTAGTAGTAGAAGAAGAAGAAGAAGAAGAAGTAGGAAGAGGAGGAGGAAGAGAAGGAGGAGGAGGAGGAGGAGGAGGAGGAGGAGGAGGAGGAGGAAGAAGAAGAAGAAGAAGAGGAAGAAGAAGAAGAAGAAGAAGAAGAAGAAGAAGAAGAAGAAGAAGAAGAAGAAGAAGAAGAAGAAGAAGAAGAAGAAGAAGAAATGGTTTGAGCTTAAAATATTTTTTTTCGATTTGGATTCATGTGTGAACTTTAATCCTAAATCAATTATCAGACCTATTTAAAACTAACAATAATCAAATCCCATCTACGTAATCTTTACTAAAGAGCGTTTGGGAGTGAGAACTAATCATTGAAATGGCTGTCCGAAAACAATAACAAAGAGCCGCGTGGCGTCAATTTCGTTCCTTCCATACGAACAAAAAATGTGAACTACCGTGTCAAACCTGCGTTATGTTGGGTTGAATAAGAAGATGCAACTGATGTATAGAAGGAACAAAGTTCACGTCACTCTTTCGGTGGTATTGTGTCGAGATAAAGTAGTTTTGTTGTTTGTTTGTTTGTTTGTTTTTTGTTTTTTTTTTGTTTTTTGTCTTTTGTTGGGTTTTTTTTTGTTTTTGTTTTTGTTTTTTTTTTTTTTTTTTTTTTTTGGGGGGGGGGGGGGGGGGGGGGGGGGGAGTTAAACAGCCATTAAGCCCGTGGAGCCGGACTTTATTCAAGTTTCTAAAGTACGAAACGGATAATAGCAATTAGAAAACGGTAGGGGCTGCCTGAAGCCTGCGATCGTGAAAATACTAACGAAAGAGTGAAAATGGAGAGGCTTCGTATAGGAACGATACAGGCAATGGACGTTTCGGGTAAAAACCCTTCGTCAGCACAATACACAAATTAACGTGGAAAACAAATAAAATGAAATAAAATGCATTGCACTTAAGTCACAGGAATTTAATTTTGAGAAAATGGAGGTTAAAGTTTGGATTCGGATTTGAGACTGTATTAAAAATAACATTTGTAATTTAAGATATGGAGGAAGATTATGTTTATCAGGAAAATAATTATGATTGAACCCGGGTGATCAATGCTTAAAATTATCACTGATTAGCTGAAAAATTATCAAATGAGACTAAAGTACTTTATGTATCGACATTATTAATTGCTTGTTACCCTTTGGATAGGACGCTAGTCTATCTCAAAGTACTTTCCGTCTAATCTATAAGACACAGCCACACAATTATTGCTGTGTGGAGAGGAGAGAGGTGGGTGGGGGAGGCAGAAAAAAATGTCGACTTCACCCGAGTTCAATCTCGGCCCCTTTGTTTCTGAAGCGATGCTCTACCAGCTGAGCTACCAGGACCCTCTTTTTACGATTAACTTATAGAATTGGAGTTCAAAACACTTCGGATCGGTCCTTGAGCAGTATTCAGCGTAGTGGTCTACTGTGCAGTGGCATGACACTCGCTTCAGACGGGTAGGTCCCCGGTTCGATTCCCGCTCGGAGTGTCGTTAAGTAGTCCTTAGAAAAGCGAGGTTTTTTCCCTAACATTATGTCACCGCACACATGTGTAAAATTATGAGTGCATTGCCTTTCACAGCGCTGTCTCTGCCGAACATTATTTATGATTGTAATTTCACCTGACACGCGTCAGTCACGCCTTCCTATCTGTTAAATGTTGCTTTTGACTCACCCCTTGTAAAGCACATTAAGCACGTGTTAGTGATACCTACTGAGCTGCTAGGAATTCTGGACTGTGAAAAAAAGTAATAAACAAAAATGAATACAACAGCAACAGCTTCAAAAATAGAACAAAACACCAAAATACGGAACGTTTCGGGCTCAAAACATTTCTTCAGCCAATATAAACAAAAAAAAAAAAAAAAAAAAAAACCAAAGCAATGAAAACATAAATAGATTACAGTAATGCATTTATGTTTACATTGTATTCTTATTGTTGGCTGAAGAAGGGGTTTGAGCCCGAAATGTTCCGTGTTTGGTGTTTTATTTTTTTTTGTTTTGTTTCTTTTGAGGGGGGGGGGGGGTGTTTGTTTTTTGTTATTTTTTTTTTAAAGCTACTGTATTCGTTTTTTGCTTATTACTTTTTACTGATCTCGTTAAGTGGGTATTGGCCCATATAAATACTCAAATTGCTCAAAGAGAATGAGATTTATTGCAAAACAAAAGTAGTCCTTTAGAGCCATTAGAGCCATGGAGCCGGAGTTCATCCCGGTTTCTATAGCTTGAAAAGGGCAGTAGCAATTTCTTGCTACCCTTTTCATAGGACTCTAGTATAGTGCAACGGACTTTCAGCCAAATCTAACAGACCCAGCGACCTAAACACAGTGGTGGACAGGGCGTCTGAAAAAAAAACCTCGACTACAACCAAGGTTCGATTTCGGTTCTTTGCTTGTGAAGCGATTGTCCTATCAACTGGGCTATCGAGACTCCCTCACATTGTAAACACAAGTCAAATTTCCTAACACTGAATGTTTCGACTTTAAATTCAATGCTTTCCATTTTACTTCATTCCGACATAATGCCATATTGGCATGAACATTTATATAGCGCATTTCCATGGATTTGTATTGCACAATGTGCTTCTCAAGGTTTTACTTATTCCCCAACAGGGTCTAAGGAACCATCTTTCCATTTCATACAATACCAGTCACCTGGTTGGCGTCCTTTTTGTACTGGCACTCTCACAATATCCCTCACTGCCTATAACCAAGTGCTCATTCATACCTAAGTTGAGGGGGTAATGTGTGTAAAATGCCTTGCCCTAGGACACAACATCGAGACCACAATTCTCACTAAACTGTATTATCCAGACTGTAAAAGATCATAGTTACACATAGTTTTGTGTGTTGGTCCGTTATACTTCCGGATGGCAATCTTGTGTAACCTTGAACGTTTATAGATAGTTTGCGCTTGGCTAAGAACATTGCCATCCGCAAGTATAACGGACCAACACACAAAACTATGTTTAACCTTGAACGTTTATATTCTGGTTAACCCAGATTAGTGAGAATTACCCATAAACATGGGTGGCAAAAAACAATAACAGAGACCGGATTGACGTCAACTTCATACTATCTACAGATAGTATGCACTTGGCTCAGAAGCTCACAACATTGCCATCCGGAAGTATAACGGACCAACACACACAACTATGTGAAATCTTGAACGTTTATAGTCTGGTTAATATAGTTTAGTGAAAATCACTCACAATTGTGGATGGCAAAAAAAAAACAATAACAAAAACCGGAATGACGACAACTGCATACTATCTATAGTCCGATTGATACAATTTAGTGAGTACTACTCATAAAAATTGCTGGCTAATAAAAAAATAGCAAAGATCTGAATGACGTCAATTTCGTTTTATCTGTATTATGATTTTATTACAGGTGAGATGGGAAGGAAGTATCAGATTGACCGGGAGTCTTTGACACAAGACGAGCTGAAACAGAAAGATGAGGATTTTAAACTCCACTACTTTGATGAATGGGTCAGTCAAAAAATTGCTGTACATCGGACGTTAGAGGACAACCGACCAGATGCGTGAGTCAATGATTTTACCTTCCGATAAGATTTGATTTAACTTGAAATTTTATGTAGCGCAATATCTTTTGAAAGTGCTAAAAGCAGCGGGACGTGGTGTCTGTGATGCGCTATTACAAATTTTCTTTCTGATTGAGAAAGTGCTATAACGGGCCATGTGCTCATTTTACACCTGAATAATGCAGTGAGAAAATGTAGTTTAAGAGACCTTTTCAAAGAGTCAGATTTGCGCTGCCCAGAGCGGGATTTGAACCAAGTACCTACTAGTTCGGAGGTGAGTGTCGTACCACTGGGCCACAAAGCCAGAGTTTTATGCAATAAGTTACTCTTTAGAAACGATCTCGTACATGAAATCCATTTATTTCGCAAGTAGGTATTTGGTGATAAATTTATATTTATAAGATACTGTTTTGGAACTCGTTCTAAGAGGATAAGGAAATAGTGGAAAATATAAAGAAGACAAAGAAGAAGAAAATAGCTGTAATAGAAGTGGTAGTAGTAGTAGTAGTAGTAGTAGTAGTAGTAGTAGTAGTAGTAGTTGTTGTTGTTGTTGTTGTTGTACTAGTAGTAGTAGTAGTAGTAGTAGTAGTAGTAGTAGTAGTAGTAGTAGTAGTAGTCGTAGTAGTCGCAGTAGTACTACTACTAGTAGTAGTAGTGGTGGTGGGAGTAGTAGTAGTAGTAGTAGTAGTAGTAGTAGTAGTAGTAGTAGTAATAGTAGTAATAGTAGTAGTAGTAGTAGTAGTAGTAGTAGTAGTAGTAGTAGTAGTAGTAGTAGTAGTAGTAATAGTAGTAGTAGTAGTAGTAGTAGTAGTAGTAGTAGTAGTAGTAGTAGTAGTAGTAGTAGTAGTTGTTGTTGTTGTTGTTGTTGTTGTTGTTGTTCTTGTAGTAGTAGTAGAAGAAGAAGAAGAAGAAGAAGAAGAAGAAGAAGAAGAAGAAGAAGAAGAAGAAGAAGAAGAAGAAGAAGAAGAAGAAGAAGAAGAAGAAGAAGAAGAGGAAGAAGAAGAAGAAGAAGAAGAAGAAGAAGAAGAAGAAGAAGAAGAAGAAGAAGAAGAAGAAGAAGAAGAAGAAGAAGAAGAAGAAGAGCGAAGAAAGGAAGAACGGAAGAGAGGATGGAAAAAAGGAGAACGAAAGAAGTTGGAGAAGAGAGAGAGAGAGAGAGAGAGAGAGAGAGAGAGAGAGAGAGAGAGATAGAGAGAGAGAGAAAGGGGGGGGAGAGAGAGTAAGAGAAAGATGGAGTTTAGAAGATAATGAGAAAAAAAGGGGGAGGGGGGAGGGTAGAGAGTAAGCTGAGAAATACGAGTAACATTAAAGTCAGAGGATGCCAAGATGGAGATGACTACGATGGAAAAAGTAGAAAAAAATTAGGAAAAAGAGACATTTTACATGACCGATGTGTGGACTTATTTGCATATCTCATAATTCAAACTGTTATGGTCTCATTATTGTAATGGAAAAACTTGAGTTTGAGCTTTTACATAGCGCTAAACGTGCTCAAAGCGCTTTACAAGTGCCCCTAACCAATAGCAACACGTGACGTGACATGTAGAACGAGACGCCTGTAATGTGATAATACATTTTTTTTCCGACAGAGACAACGCTGTTAATGACCAGGTACTCATTTTACAACGAGTACGGTGCAAGAATGTGATCAAAGAGCCTTCTCCAAGGACGTAATCATGCTCCGAGCGAGGCTCGAACCCAGTACCTTCCGATCCGAAAGCGAGTGTCACACCACAAGACCACATAGCCCCACAAACACACTCCATCCAATGGAAAATATTGCTCATTATACCAATTTTAAATCAAACCCATAATTTGTGTTCGGTTATCATACCGTTTGTACATGATCTATCCTTTCCTTGACCACAGTTGCCGTAACATGGACACCAGCAGGCTGTCCCCAGCATCGATCGTCATCGTGTTCCATAACGAGGCTTGGTCCGTACTTCTACGTACCATACACAGTATCCTGGACAGAACCCCACCGGATCTCCTGCAAGAAATCATTCTCATGGATGACGACTCCTCTATGGGTGGGCAATTTACTCTCGGGGAAAAATGAGCTTTTATAATATAGGGCAATATCCACTAAACGTGCTCAACGCGCTTTACAATGGGTCCCTGGCCAACAGCAACACTTAACATTTAGGACGGGACATGACGCCTGTGGGGCGATATTACATTTTATTGGGACAGAGACACCGCTGTTACCCGTCAGGTACTCATTTTACACTTGAGTACGGTGAGATAATATGAGTAAAGAGACTTTTCCAAGGACTCAACTATGCGCCGAGCGAGGCTTGAACCCATGACCTTCCGTTCCGAAAGCGAGTGTCATACGACAAGACCACATAGCCGCACTCTCGGGGAAAAGACTTTTTGACTTGATAGGGGAGTTGGGGGGGGGGAGGGGTTGGGCGGTTGAGGGGGAGAGGAATCTAAGTGAATATATTAGCATGTTGAATAACCGAAGGCAAGTATGGGCCTGCTTTATCATTGTTGTTGGAGAACATTGTGCGTTGTTTTGAGACTATTTCCATTAGAACAATGAACCTTTAACAATATGGGTTATCAGACATGCTAATAAGTATACGTCGGGGGGGGGGGGGTAGACCATTTTAATCAATCGATAGTTGAAGTAAACAGTTTATTTGGTCATTCAAATCAGGTACAACATTCCTGTTAAGTTATATTAGATTATTGGGGGCAGCGTGGCTCAGCGGTACGGTCTTTGCTTTCGTACCCGAAAGGTACTGAGTTCGATCATCTGCCGCTGGGCTGTGTGGCCTTGTTGACCTCGCTCTAGCTCTAGTTGCGGCGCTGTATTGCGGCCGACGCCTGAGATATTTCAGACTTCCCTTGGAGACAAATTTCCCCTATGGGATGAATAAAGGGAATTTTATTTATTTTGCTAGCGTGGGTGTGTGTGTGTGTGTGTGTGTGTGTGTGTTTGAGGCCGTTCACAAAGAGCAGGATGAATTAGACATTTACAAAGAATTGCTCTATTATTTGGCTGGACCCGTCCTGTAGTGTTGTCATGGAGTTGTCTGCGGATTGTACAGGAACTACCCATCTATCCGTAGGTATTTGAAAGTGAAATTAATTGGTCATATAACGACATTCGTTTCCAAATTATATCGAGAAAAATTAAATAAATACAGAAGTGGATTGTTAAATTGTTTCGCATTTTTTAATATTGTGTTTTGGAATCCCATTCTCTTTAGCACCTCCTTGCGAGTGGATAGTGGGAACAAAGTAGGAATTTCAAAATACAAGGGAGCATCAAATCATTTATTATACTCCTCATACATTCTGGTTTCGTTACTTCTGATTGGAAGACATATTCAAAACGTTTAAATCATAGTACTCGTATGGCATATTGTAGTTTATTATAACGCTTGACAACCTGAAATCACAACTTGTCTTTTTTAATCTAATTTCATTCGTGTTACTATTTATAATGCGATTAGTAGTTTATTTAGTATGGGGAATACCCGATTTCATCATGGCATAATGGCAAAAATAAAATATTACAGTACGATCTCTTATGAAACACGTATCATTTCAATAATTTGTTTTCGTATCCGGTTTTACTGAACATACATTTTGACGTATAATGATACCCAGACCACAATGGTAATTCATAAGGTCCGATAAATAAATTATAGAACCAATCAGTGTAAAATTAAAATAATTTAAGAATGCATTTTGAAAGGATATGATATTGGGTTATGTCAGTGGAAGGGAAGAATAAATATTA
>NC_088360.1:129626862-129629362 GCF_034508935.2 Berghia stephanieae | reverse complement strand
AGTATAACGGACCAACACACAAACTCTGTGTAACCATGAACTTTTATAGTCTGGTTAATACAATTTAG
This sequence comes from Berghia stephanieae, assembly GCF_034508935.2. NCBI lineage: Eukaryota > Metazoa > Mollusca > Gastropoda > Nudibranchia > Aeolidiidae > Berghia > Berghia stephanieae. The sequence continues at coordinate 129,629,294 of NC_088360.1, read as the reverse complement.
TGAGAACAACTCAGAAACGCGGATGGCAAAAACAATAACAAAGGCCTGAGTGACGTCATCTGCATAGTATCTATAAACGTTCACGGATACACACAGTTTTGTGTGTTGGTCAGTTATACTTCCGGATGGCAATGTTATGAGCTTCTTAGCCAAGCGCATACTATCTATAGATAGTATGAAGTTGACGTCACTCACGTCTTTGTTTTTGCTTTTTGCAATCCGAGTTTATGAGTAATTCTCACTAAACTGTATTAACTCAATCCTAGAGATTTTTGCTACTTTTCAAAATTGGAAAATTTGTATTAAAAATGAGCATGTACAAAGATATTTATATCCAACTACCATTAACATGTAAAGTCCAAAAACAATAGCATTGATACTACGCCTATAATTTGTCTCAGAAAAATGTAATAAATAGGCATGGGGTAACCCAGGTAAACTACGGATAAAGATAGAATGCGCTTGGCCAAGGAGTGCACAACATTGCCATCCGGAAGTATAACGGACCAACACACAAACTCTGTGTAACCATGAACTTTTATAGTCTGGTTGATACAGTTTAGTGAAAACAACTCACAAACGCGGATGGCAAAAACAATAACAAAGGCCTGAGTGACGTCATCTGCATACTATCTATAGTCGGTGTTAGGGTTGAGTCAGTTAACCACACTAAAAACGTTCATAGTTACATAGTAGTGTGTGTTGGTCCGTTAATACTTCTGGATAGCAAAGTTGTGAGTTTCTTAGTCAAGCGCACAAGCTGCTCGAAGCTGTAAACTATAAAAATGAAGGAAGCAAAAATGAATACAACAAATCTAAAATAAACAAAATACCGAACACATTAATTTATGTGTAATCTTGAGCGTTATTAGATAGTATGCGCTTGGCTAAGAAGATCATAACATTGCCATCCGGAAGTATAACGGACCAACAAACAAAACTATGTGTAATCATGAACTTTTATAGTCTGGTTCATCCAGTTTAGTGAGAAGTACTCATAAACGCGGATGGCAAAAACAATAACAAAGACTTGATTGACGTCATCTTCGTTCTATCTATAGTCTGATTAATAGAATTTAATGAGAACTATTCATAAAAATGGTTTGCTAAAAACAATAGCAAAGATCTGGGTGACGCCTATTTCGTTTGCATCAGTGAGTTAAGTTCACCTGAGTGATTTGCGCCCGAAATACGCTTCTTCTCCTTTGTGTCAGTTGGCGCGTAAACGAATCATCAAAAAGAGGTGTGTAAAAAGCTAGCAAAGCGACTCCAATCTGTTTGAGCCCGTACACCGACATAAAACTGTTATTTATTTTTATTTTTTTGGTGTGTGTTTATTTTTTTTTTTTGGGGGGGGGGGCGGGGAGGAGAGGGGATTCCTGACATTTATTCTCTAGGGTCGGATGTAAGAAAACTTTTTAAACGGTACAAATCATCAATCATTCAAACGTCGTTTCCGGTAATAGCAAAGCAATGGCATGATTTTAGCCCTCGTTCATTGCCTGATCCCCATTCACACCTGAGTTGGGGTAGATTATGATGAATGCAGCAACGCAAAGGCAAGAGTTTTGTTTTTATCAACGTTGTGTATATTCACTTAATATTCCACCTTCTCACCACGAATGTCTCTTTATTGTCCTATTCGTCTGTTTTGTTGACAAAGTGGATACCCTAAAGGTGCTCTTCATTGGTTGCTTGAAGCTTTTATTACATTCTATTATTGTCAAGTATTTCTTCGAGTTTCAATTAGCAAAGATTTACAGCAATTTTTGTATAAATTTGAACCCCCAAACATCTACGCTGTATAGAAATTCTCCAAATGCCTATAAACGAATGGGCAATGAATAAATAGAACTCAAATCAAACGTAACTTTTGATAATTGCCTATATCCATAAAAGGGTGACTATGGTCATGTGGGCGATCGGAAGAAGCTGAAGGAACGTCTTCAATGCCAGGATTTCAAATGGTATCTGGACAATGTTTACCCCGAGATGAAGGATGATATGCACCCAGACACCGTGTACGGTGGGAAGGTACGTCACGTGATCTGTCGCCAGTTAACATGTATTTATTAAACGGGTTATTTTTATCGTACCAAATAACACCACGAGCTTGCGAGTATGCGTTATTGCACAATATAAAAAATAACGAGTTTGATAAATACAAAGAGATGAAAGAACAGGTTTATCCCACCCTTCCAAGAAAGATTCTTTGATATTTCGTGACCAATTGCGACAAATAAGTTTTTTATTCAACACAGTCATCAGGAAGTAAGAATTTAACCCCCAGTCGAGGAAGGCTTATTTTTTGGTTTGTTTTTTTCTTCTTGTATTTTTCTCTCTGCTTTATATGGCACTGTTTCATAAACACTTTTTTCAAATATATAGATCTATCCTTATAGGCTATAGCTGTGGGAAAAAACTATTTGAAT
>NC_088360.1:129621862-129624362 GCF_034508935.2 Berghia stephanieae | reverse complement strand
TAAAATGAGAACCTGGCCGTTAACAGCGTTGTCTTTGTCCGAAAAATTGTAATATCGCCTAACAGGCGGCATGTCCCGTCCTACATTTTAAATGTTGCTGTTGACCAGGGACCCCTTGTAAAGCGCTTTGAGCACGTTTAGTGGATATTGGGCTATATAAAAGCTCAATTATTTTTTTTTATTTATGTATTTATTATCCTTCAGATGTGGCAGCTGACAATGATTGGTGAGATCCAGACACGTGAGAAGATAATAGGCGTGGCCAGTTTTACCAAAGAGGACGAAGAGCCCAAACACGTAGTGAGATTGTCCGACAAATCATTTGTGTCTTCCGCATTTGACACGACCTGGAAATACGATGAGGTGGGTTGCAGTTGTTACCACACGAAGTTACATCGTTAGTTTCTGATCAAGTGTCCTACACACTTGCTCAGATCTTTATCTCACAATTGCGTGTTCTGTCTGACACTGTTTCATACGCACTTATTCGTATCTTTATCTTACATTTTTTTTTGCTCTGTATGACAGTTTCATACACACTTATTCATATCTTTATCTTACATATTTTGCTCTGTAGGGCACTGTTTCATACACACTTGTTCATATCTTTATCTTACATTACATTGTCTTGCTCTGTAGGGCACTGTTTCATACACAATTGTTCATATCTTTATCTTACATTTTCTTGCTCTGTATGACACTGTTTCACACACACTTGTTTAGACCTTTATCTTACACCTTGCTCTGTCTGGCGCTGTGTCATACGATAGCCATCGTTATGTTATAGATAGTTCGAAGATGACATCACTCATGTCTAAAGATAGTATGCACTTGGCTAAGAAGTTCATAACATTGCCATCCGGAAGTATAAAGGACCAACACACAAAACTGTGTGTATCCATGAACGTTTATAGTCGGGTTAATACAGTTCAGTGAGCATTACTCATAAACGCGGATGGCCAAAAAAAACAATAACAAAGACCTGATTGACGTCATCTTCGAACTATCTATAGATAGAATGCGCTTGGCCAAGGAGTTCACAACATTGCCATCCGGAAGTATAACGGACCAACACACAAACTCTGTGTAACCATGAACTTTTATAGTCTGGTTAATACAGTTTAGTGAGAACAACTCCCAAACGCGGATGGCAAAAACAATAACAAAGGCCTGAGTGACGTCATCTCCATACTATCTATAGATAGAATGCGCTTGGCCAAGGAGTTCACAACATTGCCATCCGGAAGTATAACGAACCAACACACAAACTCTGTGTAACCATGAACTTTTATAGTCTGGTTAATACAGTTTAGTGAGAACAACTCACAAACGCGGATGGCAAAAAACAATAACAAAGGCCTGAGTGACGCCATCTGCATACTATCTATCGCCTGACACTGAAACCCAAAAAGACTGGCCTTTTGACGTCATTATTTGTTTTTTGCTCCGCCTCGTAGTGCTCATGGAAACAAGTGGTCCCATTGGTTGCACTATTGAATACAACTCACGATTTCTTTTGTGGCCAAAGACTGGCATTTGACGTCATTTTTATGTCAGTGTCAGGCTTACACCGGTGTCTGCTCCCTCATTTCTCAATTTGATATCATTAGTTTCGCATTTTCGCAAACAGCTAAACAGTGACGGGGCAGGTAAAATCTCAACTCTCAAACAGTGAAAAAGAAATGATTTGATTTTTCACCAATATAGATATTGTTAACCTTTTCCAGACCGTGCTCAGATAATAATCAAACAGATGTTTTGGTACACGTTTTGGTATTATTTAAAAACATGGAAATCATCGTCGAATAAGCTCCAAATCCAATGGTTTCCTAAAACTCAAATATAACGTTAGATACAATAATATTGAATTGAAACATTTGGATAAATTCAACATAATATTGAATTATATCCATCATTTTGTGGTTGACATTATTGATGCTATGCGTTTAGGTAAAATACCCAAAACATCCGTATCCGGATATAACAAACCAACACACAAAACAATGTGTAACCTTGATAACATTTATAGTTTGACTGATGTAATAAAGTGATAACTAATCACCAAAATGCCTGCCTAAAAACAATAACAAAGAGCTGAGTGACGTCCATTTCGTTCCTTCTATACCCTTCAGGTTATAAAACAATAGGAATTAACTTTTGCGCTTTCGGTCGGTGAGGCAAATTTGATTTTTTTAGAAAAAAAACATGATACATAATGTCAAAAGGAAATGTAATAGCGATTATATGTGTCATGTGTTGTCCATATTCTATGTTGCTTTTGTCTTTGAGATACCTTAAAAATGATCCAGAGGATATTGCACATTATAAAAGTTCATCTTTTTGTAAACATCTCAATTATATTATTAGAAACTTAGTTACCTTCTTCATTTTTACCCAACAGAAGTCCAGAATCTACCATCCCAAATCCAACACATGTCTGGCCCCAGATGAGACAAAAGCACCTGATCTTAAATTGGTTCCGTGTACTGACTCTGATGAC